>NC_140226.1:32984325-33291825 GCF_951802725.1 Rutilus rutilus
TGTGAGAGAGAGAGAGAGAGAGAGAGAGAGATAAAGAGTGTGTGTGTGCGTGCGTGTGTGTGTGTGTCTGTGTGTGTTTATCTGTCCTTGTGATTTAGAGTTATCATCAGCTGTCTTCTAACTCTGGTCTTGTTTTTATGTCAAATAAAAAAAAGTTGAAATCCATGCTAGTTTTATGTATTAAAATAAAGTTCCGAGGTGTGTTGATGTTAGCGGTGTGTCCATGCTCTCCACACAGAGCAGAGGACGCTGGCGGGTGTCTGATGTGTCAGGTCTCCATCTCTCCCCCGCGCGTGTCGTCGAGTGTGTGAGTATTAAAGCGAGTGACGGAGATCCTCCTCCTCATAAACTCCGCTGTCAGAAACGCTCCTGTCGTCAGGCGGTGTGTGGCGGTCCTGAGACGGTTGCCAGGCAACCTGCGCTGCATTGATATGCGAGTTGGAGGGAATCAGGGGAAGCCTGTCTCTGGAGCATCAGTGTTGGTGCGACTCCAACACACACACACACACACGCACTCGTCTCTCTAACACACTCGCACAGCCGGGCGCTCGAGGCGTCGAGTCTCAAAAACTGGAATCTCACTTTTCCTGCTATTGCACTCTAAGGCACTTCATGTCCTAGTTTTTATGATGTTTCATCCAAGGAGACGCACGGAAACTCTCTGAACGCCTGAACAAAGCTGAAGTTTAAAGGTGCGCGCACATTTACCGGTGTTCCGCGAATTTTGGGAATCCAAGATTAGGAATTTCAAAAGATTTCATGGTTAGTCACGTGGATTGTTCCTGACCGACAGAGAGCTGCTCGGTTTGAAAGTGACTTTTTTTGTGAGCTGCGCAACCACTGGCGAAATAGAAAACACTCTTTTCTCCCAATTTGTCCTTGGGTCCAAGACGGGATAGAAAAGAGCTCATCGAGTTTGGCTAATTAAAAAAGACGGAGATAAAAACTTAGCACGTGATTAAACCGCCCTCTCTCTCTCTCTCTCTCTCGGTTCACCTTTGGCTCACGGACGGAACGAAGAGCGAGAGGAGAGAGAGTGTTTCACACAAGCTCAACTCGGGAAGAAGTGAAATGAAACTGGGCAGGAAAACACTGGAGCGCCGTGGGAAGCTCATCCACTCTCCGTGATTCGGGATCTCCCTCCGAGATAGAGGATGAGGGGACTGGACTTCTCTCCGAGCTTCCAGGGACGCGTGTATGCCTGGGAAAGAGCATCCCGCTCAGCATGTCCGATGCCATGCTCCTCCTGATGCTGTGCAAGGTAAGCTCATTCCCAGAGGATCATCCGCCCCGGGTACAAGAGGAGAAATGAGTGAGAGAATAACCAGCAAAACTTTGTCTCTGAAAAGTCCTGCATTACAGCATTAAGAGTGTAGAAAATATGAATAGTGCTAAAGTGATGATGGACTTGACTTCATTTTAAAGTGACGTAGTTATATTTTACTTCCTCAAATAAATACTGAGTAACTACAGGCACTCACTATAGAGTCACGGTTTGGTTTTACTTGTAATTATGAATCATTTACTGTTATTATTACTATAGTTAAGTATTAACGTGTAACTACGTCACCTTAAAATAAAGTGTCTGCATTCCTTCACTTGAGAATAAAGTTACTGGAGCTTCTGATGAACTTCTGTTTAATTTTACGACTGACGTTTCAATAAAAATAGCAATCAGTGCAGGGTTATTCATTTTAACATTACTGCGCATCTGTGTTATCATTACTTTAACTCATCAACATAATTTGACCAATTTCAACTTCATTTATTCGAAATTCAGCTTATAATATTATTTCATTTAAATGAGCTGAAAAATAAATGTTGAAATGCCAATTTGATTATACTTCAAAATTTAAGGCAGCAACTTCACCTTAAGTTTTTAAGTTGAAGTAGGTGAAAAAAATAGTTTGCACTGATTATGATACACTGAAAGTGTTTTGTTTGAAATATTTATTCTTATTTAGGTAACACTTTATTTGACAGTGGCATTGTTACACGCAGATACCGTAGTTATAACTATAAATTATGCATAATTGCATGCAACTAACCCTAAACCAAACCCTCATCCTAACCCTGTAGTTAATTATTATTACTCAGTACTTAAATGCATAATTACACTGTAATACTGACACCATAAAATAAAGTGCAACCCTATTTATTCTAAAGTATAAGTTTGAGATTTGCAAATATGTGTGTTATGAGAAAGTCCTGGTGCTTATAGAAATCTACCGTATAAGACGCCTCACGGCAGATATCAGACAAAGCTTGAGGAGCGTTTTCATCTGACATGGATTTGCGCAGGAGTGTGTGTGTGTGTGTGTTTGTATTGGAGGCTGTTTATTTGTACTCCATTTTAAATCAATGCCTACAGCAACACTGTCAGAGCAGGTTAATGTCTTCAAACATTTCATATGCCTGAAATAACTGGAGTGGGAAAAGGTTTGGCCGTTCATTTATCCAGAGAGGTTCATGTATTCTGCTTAGCTGACATTTCTTCTGACGGGTCATCATCTGTGCACTTAACATGTGGACACTCGTATGTGTAGGGTTCAAAACCTTCTGCATTATACTGGAACGGCTTTACACTACATATTGAACATGCATGCAGGGATTCAGACTAATAACATCCAGTCTCAGTTCATCTCATGGGTTGTTCATTGAGATTCAGGTCTGGATTTTGTCATCATTGCATTAAAAGGCCCAGAAAGCCTGTTCATTATAAGAGTTTCGACATATTTTTGTCATGCAAATGCAGTCAGGCAGCAAAATCTTTCAATTTGTCTTCTGTCAGGCTGCTCTTGCAACTTGGTTGCATCAAGTCTGGTTATGTTGTGCAAGGAAATATAATATTTACCAATGCCAAGGAGTGGGAGAAACGCAGGTTCATTTAATCTACAAACTGACTTCAGAGTACATGAATTATGCATATTTATGCAGTTAATAACACTGACTGGACAATAACAAGCAAAGAGATTCCAGCAAAACTTTGTCTATGAAACTTCACGCATACAGTTGTGGCATTAAATGCTGTAAAACACGAGTGAAGAAGATATTAATATTAATAGCAAAAGTGATATTAAAGGTAGAGTTCAACTTCACACAAAAGTGAAAATCATTTACTATCCATCAATACAAACCCGTATGACATTCTCTCTTCTGTGAAACACAAAAGATTATATTTTGAAAAATTACTGTTTATTTATATATTTTTATCCATGCAATGAAAGCGATGGTGAGTAAATGATTACATAATTCATAATTCACATGAGTTTTGGTTGAACTATCCATTTCAAGAGCATTTGCTCTGATGTCATTTATACTAGTCTAGTTTTAAATTTCACTTTAGACTAAGAAAACATGCTAAAAAAAATATTGATCATCAATAGTGTAAAAGAAATGCTCTTTGGCATGAGAATTGGGGAAAGAAAACGGCACTGAAGTGATTCATGAGGGCTTCTGAAACACTACAACACAAGGAGCATTTCTCTCAGATGCTGAACACTTTGTGGAAGTTTGTGTGATGTCAGAACACATGAATATTTAAATCAGCGAGCGCTGAGGCCTTTTATGATTGGCTCTGTGTTGCGAAACGACTCACGGTAACGTTTGAGCATCGCATTCATTTCCCTGGCAGAGTCATTCGGGGTTTACAACACATGAAGTGTAGCGTTAAACACCCTTTTGATTGTCTGAAAAAAGCATCATCACATGTTTCTTTTTTAGTCTTTTGCAACATCTGCCGCCACCGTTTGCATGTGCGACCCTACAACAGAGAGCGTTTGCATTCATCCTCAGATTGTGCTGGGCAAAGGGATATTTCCAGAGATCCAGATGACCAATGTTCCTGGACTAATGTCACATGGCTTGGCCGGCTCGTGGTGCTGTCGTCCCAGCTGGCCGGTTGGTGAAGTGGTTCTGGACGATCTCCAGTATGTTTCTGAGCTCATCGCAGCTGCTCTCTCTCGTGAAGCTGTTTCCAGGCTCTTATTTCGGCACATCTGACGCTTCCAAACCTTCCCGAAACATCTTCTGTCGGCGCGATGCGTGAGAGCACATCTAGTGTACAATCAGAGGAAAGCCCTGCTTATGACACTATGACCAGACGCACAGACAAACACACATGCACTGAAAGAAAAAGATTCATTTGCTGATGATAACAAGTGCATTTTATGCTCAAAACTCAAAACTAGGCCGTATATTAAAGTATGTGTGTAAATAGGCCTATATTTGTTTGTGTATAGTTTAGAAAATGTATATATGTGTGTTTGTGTAATATACACCACAATTCACAAGTCTTGGTGTAAATGTTTTGTAAAGAAGTCTCTTCTGCTCACCAAGGCTGCATTTATTTGATCAAAAATACAGTAAAAACAGTGAAATATTATTGCGATGTTTTCTATGTGAATATACAGTAAAGTGTAATTTATTCCTGTGATCAAAGCTGAATTTTCAGCATCATTACTCACATGTCACATGATCCTTCAGAAATCATTCTAATATGCGGATTTGATGATCAAAATACATTTTGAAAACAGTTGTGCTGATTCATATTTTTTATGGAAATCCTGATACAATTTTTTTTCAGGATTCTTTGATGAATACTAAGTTCAAAAGAACGGCATTTATTTATTTTGTCACTTTTGATCAATTCAATGCATCCTTGCTGAATAAAAAGTATTAATTTAACAACAAAAACATCTGAAAGTTGCGTTTTAACACTTACATTAGCACAACGTCCCGAAGTCAATGTATTTTCTGAATGGGTTTTAGGGTAAATGGCTGAAATAAGGTCTGAGGTGAACACAAACTCAAGACACTTTCATGTTTTATTCTACGACATAAAACACATCGGTATTACCCCACGTGATTTATTTAAGCCGTCACGTGTCTTGAAAAAGCGTCTAAATGAGACAGTCGAGGGACAGAAAACGTCATTTCGCTTTTACAGCATCATTATGCTTATAATCACACTCTTACAAACTACTCTAAATCAAACTGTCAGGAAAAATGCTTTTTTTCAGATAAAAACTGAAAAAGTTGTGGGACTGTCCTTTATAGTCGCTTTTTACTTCTGGCGATTGTATTTAGGCTTCATTTGGGAAAATGATCTTGATGGACAAAACGTGTAAGCATCACACACATTTGTTGATCACATATCTTGTTTATTGCGATAATCCAAAAGCCTATGGGTTTCCGTCGAGGGAACCAGTGTGACGTTCACTTCTGGGTTGGCCTACAAATGTACGTCATCCCGACACCGCTCTATAGGATTCTAGAAATCCTATGAAAGATCTTTCCGGGAATAAACTGCAATTCCTTCAGGATGCTTTGACTAGGGCATCTATTGTGTCTTTCACTTTCCAATATTCATGACAAAAGGACAGGCACATTGTTGTCCAGGCCTGCGGAGCGACTGAATGCCAAACCACATGAACGACTGCATTCATCATGAATCTGGACCGTGAATGAGTCTCAAGGGATCCCGAAATCACATCATCCCACAGTGTAGCCTGTCAATCTGCCGTCCGACTTCAGGAAAGCTGCTGCCGCAGGATTTATTAGACACGAGACGCTTCAACTTTTGCTTTTTATTATAAATAACAGATTTAAACGCAGTTTTTTCTTAATATTTGTTATATGAAGGTTACATTGGAAATATAGATGCACTAATATGAACATTTGGTTCGATACCGATAACCGATAATTCTTTAAATCTGAAAGCCGATAACCGATATATATTGGCCGATAAATCTAAATCCAAATTTTTATATAATTTTTGAGAGCCTGATTACAAAAACAAAAGTCTCACCATTAAAACCCATGTCCCAAAAACACAATTATGATGTTGTCATTATAATTTTATTTAGCCGATATGACAAACTTGTGTTGAACATGTTGCACATAACTGTATTTTCCTTTTTTTGAAGTGATTCCTATCATATTTTAAACAATTCAAAACCATCATGTTGAACAGTGTGCATCTGAAGTGTCTCAGCTGAAGGACATAATCCATTATTTATTGGCTTTAATATATCGGCCGATAGCGATAACATTAAAAATGAACAAATATCGGCCGATACTGATATGGTGGCCGATATATTGCATCCTTTCACACCTTTATTGTGTATATTTTTGCTGACTTTTAGGTATAAAAGTTTTTAACATTTTACCAGGGCTGTCAAGCTATTAAAATGTTTATTCTAATTAATTTCATGAATTGGGGATTAATTAATCACAGGGCAAATTAGCGCTGATGGCAGTGGAAGGTTATGTGCGTGATCAACTAACGACGCGCAGATTAAAGAACACAATCTAACAAGAGGAGAGCAAACTATGCTTTTTTTTGGGAGTTAAATAATGGCGCAAATACCAGTAAATCGACTAGTGTAAACCTTAGTAAATCACCTTAAATACTCTCCTCACATATATTTTGCATCTGAAAGGGAAACAGCTACAAATGCATAAGCAATAATGCAAAAATAACTGTGTCCATGCCTTTCCAGTGCTAATCCTTCACTGGGTGTCTCCAGTAAATCCTGACTGTAGTTTTTTAGCCAAAAGAGGGTTTGCAGTTAGTAAATCTGGCCCAAAGTGTTAAGTCAAGTCATTATTGTGTTAAATGAGAAGAGCATCAAATAGGCATTACAAAAAGTAGCTTTAGAAAAAAAAAAGATGAAAAAAATCAGAAGCTGCATCTGAATTGGTATTTAGAAATACAGTATATTTATTTACAGACCAAAATAGTTTGGTTGCAAACATTCTTAAAAAAAAAAAAAACTTTTATATTCCTCAAAGGAAAGAAAGTCATACCGGTTTGAAATGACATGAGGGTGAGTAAAAAAAAATCTTTTTTAATTTTTTTGCAAACTATGTAAAATGCTACAAAAAAATGCAATGAATGGATCCTCTAAATAAGACACTAAAACTAATGTAAATGGTGGTAAATGTCTAAATGGGTAAAGGGCCGTTCACACTGCGCTTTCGTTCCACTGACTTCCATTCAAACGCATGCAAATGCCTCAGACCGGAAACACAAGCTCATTCTCTGCGCTCCAAAGATCAAGTTTGGTGAACTCTGACCTGCGAATTCACATCACATGGAGACGTGTGACCAGCAGAAGATCGAGACGTCACGGCGTGACCTCTTGGCTGAATTAACAGAACGATATTTATTCAGCAAAGTCGAGTAGACCGAGTAGCGTAACGGTTTAATGATCTACGGCAAAACAGAGCGAGCTTTAGTGTTAAATAAGCAAATATTTCATTTCTACTATATTAATTTCTCGCTAGAAATGACATCAAAAGAAGAAAACAATTTCAAAAACGTACATTTGCACCACCAACCGCTAATTTCAGACGCCATCTTTATTTATTTTTAGTTCGACTGTCACAGAATGGAAAGCATGGGATTGTGGGATATCAGAGGCAGGGAAGGATGCATCTATGCTGCCTTCAAAGGTCCATCAGATGAAGGAATCTCAGGAGACAGGAACCGAAGCTAACTTTAGATTCGGACGAGCCTTGACGCCTTCATACCTGGGAATGCATTGCATCCTCCAAGACAGCATTTTCATTCATTCAGTCATTCATTCATTCATTCAAATATATAATGCATTTTAAAAATGCTCATATAAACAAAGAGTGTATTTATTTATGCATGCATCGTCCACTGCATTATTAGACAAATGAAGGACCGCAAGTGTGCCCATAGTTAAAGAAACTGTTTTTTGAGCTGCTTTTATAAAAAAGAAAATTGCCTCCAGACTGCACACAACTCCAGCAGATTAAAGTACGAAACTAGTTCACTGTACTTGTAATATTTGTAACATTTATCCATTAATTATTAGAAAGCATAAATGCTAAATAGGGCCAGCGGCGCTAAATACATGTGCAAACAACATCTTTTCCCTGAGTTCAAGCACGTTTTTCAGCAGTTGATTATGTTTTATTCAGGGAATGATAGTAATGAATATATTTTTGATGAAAAATCTCTTCCATGCCTTTAATAAATCATTACTCTTGTAAAAGCTTTAGGAAAACCAGTGCAGAGAAACGCTGCAGTGACCATTACGTTTATATACCACTAATTATATTTTATTTAAAATAAAAATATAAAACTATTATTATAAAAATGATTGTATTTTTTTTATTATAAAAGTATTTAAATATTATAAATATTACCAATTATAATATATAATATTATATTATAATAAAAAATTATAAAAATAAAAAATAAAAAAAATTATTTTTTATAAAAAAATCTAATTAATAATATATTTGTAGAATTTATATTTACACCTTATATAAGTGAACATAATGTTGTTCCATATAAAAAAAAAAACCATTTCTACCAAACTTTTGTGTTTTTGTGGAGATGGTCCCACAGTCCTACCATGGTTTGCTGAACACATACCATAGTATTTTTTTAAATACATTAAAGCATCATATAAATATAGTATATTAATATGGTAATCATTTAGCACCATGTTATATATAAAAGTATAATGGCATTACCGATACCATCATTATACTATAGTACAACCACAGTATATGCGGTTGTTTTGTTTGGTTACTGCACCGAAAAAACATTTCACAATTTCACAAATAATTACAAAGAGTGACACTTAAATGTGGCATGAGATTTTTTCTTTTAAACTGTACTTCAATAATCTACAAATTCTCAAATTTTCTCCAGTAGTTTACCGTTTTGAGAGTGTGTTGATGTTTCCAAATCATGTTTTATTCCGTTACTAACATAATGACTTAAGTCTTGATGAAGATTTTCACCGTCTAAATATCGACTGATGCTCAGTTTGTGTGTGTGTGTGTGTGTGTGTGTGTGTGTGTGTGTTTTCCCAGATTGGTGTGAGAGGAAAACTGCAGACTTCTCCAAGGAAAATGGTAAACACTGCTCTAAGTGATGAGGAAAAGGGAATTCAAGACAAGGAAAGCAAGGAAGAATCCATTCTGGCCATGCTGGGAATCATCGGGACTATCCTCAACCTAGTTGTCATCATCTTTGTGTACATCTACACAACACTGTAAGATCCAGAACACACACACACTCAGTCACTTTCCCTCGGGACTCTGGGATTCTGAGCTTCACAATGATTGGCGGTGGGATTCTGGCACGGGAAAAACAGGCCGTTCCACCAGGGAACCCTGCAAATGTGCTCTCGTACAGAGTTCACTCGCAAGTCCAGAGGGAAATATGGAGGACAGATTCCCTTCAAACACAGACGAAACCATCCGGAACCTCATAACCTGTAAATATGCACGTCATTTCCATATTTCCGGATATTTCCTGGCAGAGAAACAGGACCGTTTCGATGCATGGCTCAATCCGCTGGACGTTCTCCTTCAGATTAGATGTTTTTAACAGTAAACATACAGTGAGATTTCTTACACGTTTCAGGTTTACTCTTCCTTTATTTCAAATGTTGCTGTTTACAATAAATAGCTTATTATTAGACCAGAGTATTGAAATTTTGTCATCAGCGCTGCCTTGAAAGGCATTTTAATACACCCTTGAGAAATACATAATCATTTATAATGACGTTTTGTAGTTTGGCTGTAAAACGGTTTCAGGCTATAGTTTGAACCATTTTTGTGGTGCATTTAATTGCATTATTATTTCTTTATTTTTTGTGCAATGCTTCTTTGCAGATCTTCTTTCTTGTTCAGTATTGTTTTGTGCGGGTTAAAGCAGTTTTAAAGACGTGTGGAGTGTTATATTGAAACGTGATTTTCCGTGAAGGTGTTTCTCATGTATGTGCAACTTTTAAATATATTACTATTTCCCATTGTTCTGAATGAGAGAAATCTCGAGTACAGTATAGTGGGAACAAGCGATGTCCGGAGGGGAGATTTGTTCTTAATGACCCCAGAAGTTCGATTAAATCATCAAAATGTGAGGAAAATATATTAGGGCTGTGCAACAATTAATCGCGATTAATTAACTTTAATCCAAAATTAAAGTATGTGTTTACATAATATATGTGTGTGTACTGTGTATAATTATTTTGTATGTAAATACACACATATTCATGTATATATTTAAGAAATATTTGCATGTGTTTATACATAATTTATATTATATATAAATATAAATATTTTATATATAAATAACACATTTTTCTTAAATATATCCATGCATGTGTGTGTATTTATATATACAAAATATACAGTACACACACATATATTATGTAAACACTCATTTTTATTTTGGATGCGATTAATCGCGATTAATCATTGCACAGCCCTAATATATATATATATATATATATATATATATATATATATATATATATATATATATATATATATATATTGTTTTTTGTTTTTGTTTCGTTTTTTTTATTATGAGGGAAGAACAAAATGCTAAACTTGGTTAAGGTAATTATTTGGCAAAAAAAGGAAAACTACAGGAAAAATACATACATTGACTAAATCAGTTATTAATATTTCGTTGGTTCTCTCCTGTTTTTGCATTTGTTCATAACTTATTCGTATGACAGCCTGGCCAGAAATCATGTCCACTCATTTTGGCATGTTTCATGGAGTTAATATCACAAATGAAACAAAAGTCTCCAAGCACAATATGATTACTAAATCTTTAACATATTTTTTATTAACATTTGAATAAAGTTGACGATTTTCCAAAGCCGGACATCCCTTTTGGCCACTACTGTAAACTCAAACAGAGACTGTTGGATATAATACGTTCATTATACTGTACGTACAGACAGTGTTGCCTTAATAATGATCGACACATTGTCACATTCATATCCGCGAAACATTTCAGACGCGATATTTAGTTGCTTATTGGTGCACAGAAGCAAAAGCATATTTCATTTTGATTATTCTAGAAATTAAAGGTAATCACTTAATTTATCTGATGTGATATTGTGATTTATAGTTTCTACATCTTATCTTAATACCAACATGAGACTGTACTAATGTTAATATAAGCACAAGGATATTTGCAGAATGAATGAATGTATATTATGTCAGTGAAGTATGTTTCTGATAATACGACAGAAACTATATGAAATCTAGATGTCAGTGCATAAAGTGCCTGTAGTTCTGCAAGATATTCTCTATGTTTAATAGCTAATCTTACTTTATAAGAGATATTATTATCATGAAGAATTGTAAAGTCTAAAAGCCCGTTCACACCATAGACGATAACTATAACGATAGTTCTAAAAATGGTTCTCAATATTAGACGATATCGTATTATCGATATAGTTATCGTTATATTTATCTTTATAGTTCTTGTTCTTGGTGTGAACATGCCTTTACAGTAACAGTGTTCTCCTATCTTTCCTTTCAGCTTCTGTTCTGACAAATCAAGGTGAAGTTTATAACTCAGAATGTAGTTGAAGGTCTGATCATCAGATACACTGTTTCATGTCTTCCTTCATCATCTGCACATTTCATCGACACACTCTTCTTCTACTCCAACTGTGTTAACAGTGGCTTTCAGTTGAATTTACTTTCACGTATATATCTGTTAATATCTATGGAGATCAAATGGATCGGCATTACAGTACAGGGGCGATCTTGTCTAAAACTCTTTTATGTATTTGAACATGTGATATTGCTACTTCTGATTTAGTAAAGATTGATAAAATTGTTGAAAAATGTTCTTTTCTCATTTCTTCATGTTGAATTAGCCAAAGTGAAACACCATCAGGACACTTTCCTCTTTTTCTCTTCAGGATTACGCCTGTTCTGGATCAGCTCTAGCTTAATGCATTTTGAGAAATTATGGGATGGACGTTATGCACGGTCGCCTAGCAACAAGTCGTTTACAGAGCAATTTTTACAGAGTTTAGCCTTGCTGCCCAGTTTGAGCTCAAGGACTCGATTTTTAATGTTAAAGCGTAACTCTCGCCAAAATGCAACCTAGGGTATTTTTGAGAATCTACCCGAGGCAAACTTTCGTTTAAAAGCATAATTAGGATGGAAACGCCACTTTTAAGATTGACCGTATTTTCGTTTTCGGTTAAAATGCCTTTTGAATGGGAGTGTTTGGGGCACGACTATGATAGCATCAAAATCGCTATTTTTAAAGCACTAAGAAGGCTCGACACAACATGAAACTGTGCTGGAAGTCTCACCAGGGGCTCTACACATGAACTCCAGCACTGAGAACATTGTTTGTGTACACAGAGTTTACTAAAGAGAAAGATTTTGAACAACTCACTGTCTCTGTGTCCGCCGGCATTCTGACAGACAAAAATAGTCGATCTCCGAATGCGAATGAACTGACTCTGAATTTTAGTATTGCTTCTTATATGAGGATCCTTTTTCAAATACAAGGTCAATATTGATTTTCACTAACGACAAAACAACAAATTATCCGTGAATTTTATATGGAACTAAGCTTTAGGAGCTTTCCATCTTTACTCTCCTCATGTTACGTTGCATTCGGAGATCAACTATTTTTGACTGACAAAATGCCGGCGGACACAGAGACAGTGAGTTGTTCAAAATCTTTCTCTTTAGTAAACTCTGTGTACATAAACAATGTTCTCAATGCTGGAGTTCATGTGTAGAGCCCCTGGTGAGACTTCCAGCACAGTTTCATGTTGTGTCGAGCCTTCTATAGTGCTTTAAAAATAGAGATTTTGATGCTATCATAGTCGTGCCCCAAGCACTCCCATTCACAAGGCATTTTGACCCGAAAACGAAAATACTGTGAATCTTAAAAGTGGCGTTTCCATCCTAATTATGCTTTTAAACGAAAGTTTGCCTCGGGTAGATTCACAAAAAGACCCAAGGTTGCATTTTGGTGAGAGTTATCCTTTAAAACAACACAATGAAGTCATTAAAGTTATTTGACTGTCCAAACTAAACTCTAGTATGAAGAACAGACCACAACAAATCTGTAGAAACCAAATGATCCTTGAACACTTCTTTGTGTGATTTACGGTGTATATATAGTGTCTCCAAATTATTTTGTAATTCATTAGGGGGTTTTCTGGATTTAAGGCTGGCAGGAATAGACATTTTCAGAGGCGAGAGATCTAAAAACAGCTAATCGTCTCTCAGTGTGTGAAATCATGCAGTCGAGCGAATAAACAAAGTCGTTTGAAGATTCACAGCTGCAGAAATTCAAATGAGCCCAGGAGCCTTTTTCTCAGGCTTTGTTTTACCTGGATAAAGAGCGTCCAGATGCGAAACAAACACAAAACCTTCAAACGTCCCCCGTTTCTCAATGATTATTACCGGGAACAAACAACTGCATTAAATACTGTTTGTGCAAGACAAACACGTAGGCCTACAACAAACATTATTTTTTTTTTTTTTTAGAAAGTTAGGATAGGTTAGAAATACAATATAGATATACAAAACAAGGCTATAACTGCAGATGCTTCCCTTTCTTCAGTTGGTGCCAATGGATTCTCATCTATTTAGGTTTGTGATGCTTTTGGGAAACACAGCCCTGATCGAGTCATTTTTAACTGGTCATTAAAGTCCCCCTATTATGCTATTTTAAAGGTTATTTTGGAGTCTCCTACAATAGGTTTAAGGTAAAAAAAAACACTTTAATTTTCTCATGATATACATTGCACATCACCTCTCTCAAAGAGTCTGAAAATGGTTTGTTCGAAGATTCAGTCTCTCTCTAAACTCCGCCTTTCTGAGAGCTGCTCTGCTCTGATTGGCCGGTTTTACCGTATCAATTTGAGCCTGAGTCCTTATCCTGTTGAAGTGAATCAAAGTGAATTTGCAGCGTCTTCTCGACATGAACAAAACCACAAACCAAACTCTTCCAGTCTCAGATACAACTACAGTGTTTGAGGGCGGGGCAAAGAGACGCTGTTCAGCCAATGAAGACCAGAGGCTGGCATTATGCAAATGTGTTACATTGTTACGTTGGTTTGCAACAGGAAGTGCAACTGGAGTTAGTGACGACTCGTTTCAGCAGTTCAGAATCGATTCTTTCTTTTAGGTGACAAAACCTTAATTTGTCATGCACTTTGAACTTTAAACCTTTGTAGACCTTTTACAAACACAAGCTATCATCGCACACTATATGAAAGGTAAAATTCGAAAAAGCATATAAGGGGCACTTTTAAAAAGATGCGACTCATTAGAGTGATTCGTTCGGGAATCGGACTACATTGGCCACACTTTGTTTTTGATTCACTAAAAAGAACATAGACACCGAACATAATCGGACATAACCGATAAATGACTCGCGGTTCAGCGAGGGAATCAGTTGTGAACTCAGTAATGGCTATGAACGATTCACTGACTGAAACCGCTAAAGCAGAGGTCCCCAACCCCCGGGCCGCGGACCGGTACCGGTCCGTGGGACATTTGGTACCGGGCCTCACAGAAAGAATATATAACTTAACGTATTTTCCGGACTATAAATCGCTCCGGAGTATATGTCGCATCAGTAAAAAAATGCGTCATGAAGAAGAAAAAACATAATATAGCCTAAGTCTACTGGACTATAAGTCGCATTAATTTAGAAATGTAGCCTATTTAAAAAAAAATAAAAATAATAATAATAATAATAATAATAATTGTTCGGATGGGACAGTTCACCCTTACGGACGTGAGCGCTCTGAAAGCGGCACAAAAAGACTGCTTTAAAACTTTCACAGAGACCTCAGACAGAAAGCAAAAAGCCTGTCTTTAAATTGTATTTCGTTTTGTATTAATTGTATCTTAATTTTAATCAATGTTTCATCACCCAATTGCCTGGATTTAATAAGAAGTAAATATAATAGAAAATATTTAATCAGGACACGGAGGCGCGGGCGCGTGAACTAGAGCTGATCTCATAAATTAACCGAAATTCAGCGTATAAGGTAGCCTACTTGCCTCACAGACCTGAGACATAGAAAGCTTAAAATGTCTAATTTTAAACAGAACAATTCAAAACAAAAGGAAACTGACTGTTCTCTGCTTATGTAATTCGTATGAAATGTGCATTTCTCTCTGGCGCGTTCACTAGGCATACTGCGAAGATCGAGTCAGCATTGTCAACTTCATCTTTGCACAGAAAACACTTGTTTATTATTAAACAATTAAAATGTCTCCTGCTATATTTTACATATTCATAATCATTAATTTTGGTTCTTAAAATCGGTTCTTTGTGACAGCTTTTAGGTGCTTTATTGGCAGCGCCACACTTACATCGCATCAGCACCGTAAACATGGAGATTTTTTTTCTTTCGGGGGGCTTTTTGTTTGTGTTCAGGCTTTCTCAGTTGTCTTTAGGCGCGATATTACGAGTACCCTGCTAATAAAATTGCAAGTAAGCCTACACATTGGATTCACGTTTATTATTATATTTAATTATTTTTTATATATTTTTTTATATTTTGTTGTATTTATCCGCCACACCTTAAAGGCCTGTCCGTGAAAATATTGTCTGATATTAAACCGGTCCGTGGCGCAAAAAAGGTTGGGGACCGCTGCTCTAAAGCACAAGTGAGTTTCGTGAATCATTCTGACTGACTCAATAAAGAAAACTGGTTCATTGGGAATCAGACATTCAACATTGTCATGTGTGCAGGAAACGTCACTTTCAAACAAAACAAGATGGTGATGATGATGATGCCTATATGAATTAGCACAAATCACATTTTTAGTTGCATTTACAATGGATTTAGTCACAATCTGGAGCCATAGGATTAGAAACCTTCAAAGCTAAGTATTAAGATAAAGGGCCAGATTTACTAAATGGGTCAAATTAGCGTGAGAGCGCAAATTAGCGTCTGGTTTCAGACATGCTTTTTTGGGTGTTAAATAATGGTTAAATCGTGGAAACCTTAGTAAGTCGCCTTGCATGGTTAATTTAAATACTCTCCTCCGGAAAGGGAAACTCCTACAAATGCATATGCAATAAGATCAGCCGCAGAAATAACCCAGTCCATGCATTTCCAGCGCTAATTTTTCACTGCGTGTCTTTAGTAAATCCTGACATCTGTAAGTAAATCTGGCCCAAAGTGTATATATTGATTTAAGTGCCAAAGTTTTTCTTGCCGCTTCTCAAATATACAGATGCTTTTCCAAACACATGAGAAGCGGTGTGATAAAACACAATAATAACCTCATTTATACGACAACATTTGAGACCGAGATCTAAAAAGACACATAATCCAAAGTCTCAGGTTCCAGATGATAGTGAGCTGATCCTGTATTCTGTGTAACTCTCACTGGTGCCAGTCTCATTTGCGAAACGTAATTGACTTCAGGTCATCCAGGTATTTGAACGCAGTCTTTGTTCATTTTCGGTAAACAGGATAAACGGCAGCACAAACATAAACAGGTGATTAAGAAAATGAAACTCGTGCTTCTGTATCTCAGAGATATTCTGGCCTCATCTCTTGGAGTTGTACTGGGACTCTTTTGTACTGTATTGAAAACCATCTCATCTTTTCATGTCTGGCTCAGGGCCGGTCGTGTCACACCTGTGAGATGATGAAGCTTCTGGTTTTCATCAGAAGGACATTACAGGTTGTCCATTGAATCGCTCTGGCCGAGTTAAGGGAGTGAAATGGTTTCGCGGAGAGCCGCATGTCTTACATAAATTTCATGGGCTCTGCACACATTTCATCTTCCCTGTCCCTCTCAAAACTTATTCAAGCGTTGAAAAAAAAAAAAAAAAAAATCCTGATCTAAACCAGAGAGACGCTGATACCCATGACCAATCCCAAATCCAACATAAACCTCAGGGAAAAAAAGACGAAAGAGGATCAGGGATATATGAATAATAAGGTGTGTTGTATTTTGAGGTTTTTGGAAGAAGACTGAAAGTTAGATTGAAAGTAATTGAAAGTAGAGTAAAAATGAACCAACTTACTCCTAATAAAAGCTGTGGCTAATAGCGTTCTGTGTTATTATGGGATGCATGGGGTGTAGTGTTGCCTAGCAACAGTCAGTCCTGCAATTATGCAATATATATATACACTACTGTTCAAAAGTTTGGGGTCAGTAAGATTTTGAAAGCAATGATGGAATGGAAAGTGACAGTTAATAATGTTGCAAAAGATTCTATTCCAAATAAATGCTGTTATTTTGAACTTTGAACATCAAAGAATCCTGAAAAATAAAAATGTGTCACTGTTTCCACAAAAATATGAAGCATCACAACTATTTTCAACATTGATAATAATCATGAATGTTTATTGAGCATCAAATCATTATATTAGAATGATTTCTGAAGGATCATGTGACACTGAAGACTGGAGTAATGATGCTGAAAATTCAGCTTTGATCACAGGAATAAATTATATTTATTAATATATTCATATAGAAAACAGATGTTTTAAATTGTAATAATATGTAACTGTTTTTACTGTATTTTTGATCAAATAAATGCAGCCTTGGTGAGCAAAAACAGTAAATAATTTCCGACCCTAAACAGTAGTGTATATTCATATATACATAATTATAAAATCTGGCCTGAAAAGTAATACTCATACTCGTGCACCCAGGGTTCGTAAACCTTTTCCAAGGTCAGGTTCAACCACTTTCAAGGTCCATTTTAAAGCTTTTTCCAGCACCTTACACCACCGTAAATGACATGCCAATACATAGTCAAAATTATTATTTAGTGTTTTTATCACATTAAAAGAGATAATGCTATAAACAGCCAAAATTGTGTTTCGTAATAGCAGAAGGATCAGATATTTAAGCAAAACACAGGTTTTATTTTTCAAAATGTATCACTGTCTAAGTAGATAATGCCTATGAATAATACTTTTCATTATATTAATGTCCAAATTATTGCTTCCCAGATAATGTGATTTTCAGGCAGTAAAACTGAAGTAATTTCAAGGGCAGAAAATATGAAGACATGGGATTTGAACAGAAATATTTTGGTTTTGGGACACATTCTTGAGACAAGGTTTGAACAAAATCTGAGACAGTGCAACAACAACCTGTATTCCACTTTAACCCAGAAGACTCTGACAGTGCACAGGCACATGTCTGATAAATAGCCTATATTAATTGAAAAAATGTATTTCATTGCCAAGACATATACATTTATCTACTGGAATAGAGTGTAAATATTGCATAAGGCAATCCTCAACCATCCAGTAGGCTACTTGTCTGACACTCCATCAGTTCAGCAATCAACGATTGTTGTTATGCACTGGGCTAACGTTTACAGGTTTTAATTTGCGGGTAGTTAACGTTACAGTTACTGTGCTGTAACTAGCTGTGGTTATGTTCACTGCATATTCCACAAATGAACGTGCCATAACGGACATGCAATACTAACATTACATTATCGCACCAAGTACTCTCAGTCACTAATGGCCCGTTCAGACAGGACGCGGAATGCGCTGTGCAATGAAACCCATTCATTTCAATGGCTTGCGCTGCGCGAGGACGTTTTGTTGCTGCGTCGACCAAAGAGGGGCTCAGCATTGGCGAGCTCGCGCGCACGCCGTGGTCAAAGTTAAAAATAGTTCAACTTTCGCCGCTGCACTCTCTGACGATTACCCGCATGGGCATCCAAACAAGCGCGGAAATCAAAATGAAAACTCCGCCAACTTTTGCTCTGGCCAGCGTAGCGCAAATCGCTCTGTAGCTGAAGGGCTACGTTTTATTTCTCCATTTAATAAACAAACTATTCAGTCAGATAGGTATTTGTTGTGAAAGAAATACAGTTACAATTTCAAGTATTTTATCTCAAATTTAAGCACTTTTCAAACCTTGAAAACACAACATCAAAATTCAAGCATTTTCAAGGATTTCAAGCACGAACCCTGTGCACCAAATGTGTTAAAAAAAGAAAAAAACAGTAACCATGAATTCACCGTGAAAACATCCAGAATGCAGTTTTTGTGGCAATACACTTGTGGAATATTTCTCACAATAAGCCATAAAAACAAAATTTACTGTGAGACTGAATGACACAAATGACCTGCTGCTTACTGCAAAAATACAATAACTATTGGAACTAACAGCTGAAAGCAAAGTACATTCATTGTATTTTCTAAGATGCCCAAAATAGAAGCGCTGACCCTCTTCCCATCATGTTCTCCGTCTGCTCTCTGTGTGTTTCTGTCACCTCTTTCCCTCGTGTTTATCCCTGTCATTCCGACCCCTGACATTGATCGGCTCCTATTGCAGGACAAGTCGAGAGAACAAACAGCACGGGTCACCGTAACATCAGACCTCACACTGCAAACACTGATGGGCCATTTCTGTCTTGTTCTCCAGTACAAACATCCAAACATTCTCAAATCAAGATCGATTTACTTGTCTTGTTTTCTGAAGTTTATGCTTAAAACAAGAACAAATATCTGCCAGTGGAGTCAGAAAACTAAACTTGTGTTCCCTTTGAGTTAAAAACTCTGTCAGTAATTACTCTCCCTCATGTTGTTTAACCCCGTAAGACTTTCGTTCATCTTCAACACAAATTAAGATATTTTTGAGTAAATCTGAGAGCTGTCTCACTCCTCCATAGGCTTCTAATTGAAACTTGCCGGCCCAGAAAGTTAGTAAAGACATCATTAAAATAGTCCAAGTGACTCCAGTGGCTCAACCTTAAGTTTATCAAGCGACGAGAATACTTTTTGTGCGCAAAAAACATATAATAATGACTTTATTCAACTCCTCATGTTCTTCTGTGTTTCTCTGAGTGAGTTCACGTAGTGTAACAGCGCAACGCTTCTGGGTTGTACGTCAGAACGGAGGCTCACTATTGGCCAGCATCACACGCATCACACACATGACCAGCGTTGGCCAATAGCGAGCCTCCATTCTGACGTACAACCCAGAAGCGTTGCGCTGTTACACTACGTGAACTCACTCAGAGAAACACAGAGCACTACAAAAATAGTCGATCTCCGAATGCGAATGAACTGACTCTGAATTTTAGTATTGTTTCTTATATGAGGATCCTTTTTCAAATACAAGGTCAATATTGATTTTCACTAACGACAAAATAACAAATTATCCATGAATTTATATGGACCTAAGCTTTAGGAGCTTTCCATCTTTACTCTCCCTCATGTTACGTTGCATTCGGAGATCGACTATTTTTGTCTGTCAGAATGCCGGCGGACACAGAGACAGTGAGCTGTTCAAAATCTTTCTTTTTAGTAAACTCTGTGTACACAAACAATGTTCTCAGTGCTGGAGTTCATGTGTAGAGCCTCTGGTGAGACTTCCAGCACAGTTTCATGTTGTGTCGAGCCTTCTTAGTGCTTTAAAAATAGTGATTTTTGATCGTGCCCCAAGCACTCCCATTCAAATTTAGGCAATTTAACCTAAAACGAAAATACTGTCAAACTTAAAAGTGGCGTTTCCATCCTAATTATGCTTTTAAACGAAAGTTTGCCTCGGGTAGATTCACAAAAAGACCCTAGGTGGCATTTTGGTGAGAGTTACGCTTTAAAGCCTATCTGCATGCTTTGAATGTAACGGATGAAAATGACCCAGAAATAAAAAATGTTAATATAACGGACAAGGCTGAGATGTTTAAGGATGATCTTATAGTTGAAGAAGGAGAAGAAGGAGGAGAGAAAGGCGCTGGCGAAGATCTTCCTCGAAGATTCATCGTGGCACGCCAGTTAATACAAATTATCAGACAAGTTGACCGATTAAATATGAAGATAATACACATTGTAAACAGTTTTATGGTTGAAAATGAAATAAACTGCTCAAATGAGGATGTGTTGAATTTGCATTGAATTGCTAAAAGCATAATTTGAGCTTGACCCTTCAACTTAAGGTGTTATGTGTGTGTGTGTGTGTGTGTGTGTGTGTGTGTGTGTGTGTGTGTGTGTGTGTGTGTGTGTGTGTGTGTGTGTGTGTGTGTGTGTGTGTGTGTGTGTGTGTGTGTGTGTGTGTGTGTGTGTGTGTGTGTGTGTGGACTCAGTATGTTTAGGTTGTTAGGAACACATGTATTTTTAAAGGGAACTGTGAACATTGTTCGCCTCAGACATAGAAAAAGTGTGAAACTAGAGAAAGGTCAAAGGGGCTGTGATGGTCAAGCTAAAGCTTTTGTGTGTGTGCTGCATGAAATAGGTGTGAAAAGAAAATAGATATTTTGAACATGTGCTTCTGCAAGCTTATGTTAATAAAAGACTAGGATTGACCTTATAAGGGAATGATCTGTATTATAACGACAGCCCATAGTTAGAGGCGGCCCAGAACAGGATTAGTATAAAAAGCCTTGAGTGGTTTTTTCGGGTGAAGACTTTTACGTGTTTATGTTATTTTTGTCTATGTATTATTCTGAATCTTTTTAAATAAAGACGAAATCATGTTGTGGAAACTTTTTAAACAAGTCTAAGAGTAATTTTTCCCTATCAATAGTTCATGATTTTTGTAATGAAATATTAATATTGGCAAACGCCCAGTGCATTCGAATTCAAGACTGAACTGGTTAGAGGCTCCGCCGAGGACCCTGAGTCGACATCTTACATCCTTAATCTAAAGGTAAGGGCAATATTAGATTGCAGCAGATTATGGGCATGTTTTAGAGTGATTTAGAGGTTACAGCGGGATAAAAATACAACAAACGGCGTCTCAACCAATCAGAATCAAGTACCGGAACTATCCGTTTTTTAAAGGGCAGCGGCTATTTGCTATTTGTTTAAGTGAAAATATCAGTATTTTCTTTGCAATAAGTGTAAATCACTATATGCACCAGGCACGGCGTTATAGGTGTGCTAAACTTTCCTTCAAAAAAATATTTCAAAACTTTTAAGATATTTACATTTTGTCAATAATTATTACAAATCGGCAATTAAGCTCATAATAAATGCTTTATAAATGCTTTACAAGTCCTCACTTTAGATGAGCTCACAAAAATAGTTAACTGACCACTACTAAATGCTTTATAACTACCTGAATTAACCCTGAATTACAGTAGAAATACATGTTAATAAAGCATTTATTAACACACTAAGTAACTATTACTATATGTCTGAATATTAATATTTAAACAGTTTATTAATCATTTACTTACACTTTCTAAATGATGTTATGAACCACTGACAACTCCTAAATAACCGGTTTGTAAATAATGCTATACTTCATTTAGAAATGATAAATTGATCATTAATAAAGTACGAAAACACAATTATTAAACACATTATACAAATCAAGAACAAAGCATTTATAACTGTATTTATAAACTGCTTATTAATGTCTATTAAGGCTTTATAAATGACGAATTAACTGTTTACTAATGCTTATCTAATGATTAATAGCGTGCAGTTATTATAAAGTGTTACCCAAGTTTTTTGTAATTTTGTCTGGACCAATCAGACGTCAGTGGGCGGAGTCAGTGTAAATAGCCTCTGCCAGCACTTAGTGTCAACAGACTCTGTTTATTAAAGGGGTTTCTAGTAGAGTCATTTGTGATTGCAGTGATGTGTAACGTCTTACACGTGTGTGTTAATCAACTTTAAAGAAGATGCACAGATGTTGAACACACAAAGCAGATGAAAGAGGTTTGCAGAGCAGATGCTGAAAGCTTTTAGTGATCGCACACTGACCTTGACTCGCTCCTGAAGCATCATCTCACGGGAGCTCGTGTTGTGCCTGACGTGTGAACAGTGATTAATTATGGCAATATTTACTCACGCACAGGAACTTGAGCTCGATCTTTTTTTCACCAGGGTTCACTTTCTTTATTCAAATATAGCGCTTTTCATTATACACATTGTTTCAAAGCAGCTTTACAGAAAAGTATATCTTGCTTTATGTTGAGTGTACTGTATGTGGATAAAGTTAGACATACTCATATACACAACTTTATATAAAAGAGATGAGTAATATAGTTGCAAAGTTACTAATTACAATATAGTTAAAAACTTCAAATATATATATATAATCTGATCAGATCTTCTCCATTTAAATGTTTGTTTGCAGGAGCTGTTGTCTCATACTAAACACAGTATGTCTGTGGTATCAAATTAATATTTTTAAAAATCGAATATGACGCTTCTGTACGTTAATAGCAGGGAAAAGATCATCAAACTTATCTAAACTTTTCTAAAGGCTTTTTGTGCTTTCACAGACAAAACAAAGTATCAAAAATACCATGGTATTAATAGTCTTTGGCCATTGTACTATGGTAATTCCAATGTAATCTTTGCAATACATTGGATTATCATGTACTCATTCAGTGCTGTGGTATACAGTATATCACCATAATAATATTTTGATATTCATACCACCATAATAATATTTTGATTTAATGTTGCATTTAATTGTCAAAAACCAATTTGTGTCATGCAACACAAACCTCAACAGCCACAAAAATCACCTAGAGATTCATTTTAATAAGTTCATTATATTATATAATTGACACGCTCACACACATCACTGCTGATGAAGTAGATGTTTTCTGTCATTTTAGTGAAATGGTGATTTATTTTGTCCTGTAATCTTCAACAACCAAACATGCATTTGGAATAAAACCCTAAAGGATATATATACAGTACCAGTCAAAAGTTTGGAAACATTACTATTTTTAATGTTTTTGAAAGAAGTCTCTTATGCTCATCAAGCCTGCAGTTAAAAAAAACAAAAAAAAAAACAGTAATATTATGAAATATTATTACAATTTAAAATAATGGTTCTCTTTTTTAATATACTTTAAAATGTCATTTATTTTTGTGATGCAAAGCTGAATTTTCATCAGCAAGTACTCCAGTCTTTGGTGTCTTATGATCCTTCAGAAATCATTCTAATATGCTGATTTATGATCAATGTTGGAAACAGTTGTGCTGCTTAATATTTTTTTTATAACCTGAGATTCTTTTTTCAGGATTATTTGATGAATAAAAAGTTAAAAAGAACTGTATTTATTTAGAATAGAAATCTTTTGTAACAATATACACTACCGTTCAAAAGTTTGGGAACAATAACTATTTTTTTTAAAAGAAATTAGTACTTTAATTCAACAAGAATGCGTTAAATTGATAAAAGGTGATGGTAACGATTTATATTGTTAGAAATGTTTTTATTTTGAATAAATGCTGTTTTTATGAATAAATGCTGTTAACGTTTTACTCATCAATGAATCCTGAAAAAAGTATTCCAAAAATATATATTAAACAGCACAACTGTTTCCATCATTGATAATAACTGAGTATCAAATCAGCATATTAGAATGATTTCTGAAGGATCATAAGACACCAAAGACTGGAGTACTTGCTGATGAAAATTCAGCTTTGCATCACAAAAATAAATTACATTTTAAAATATATTAAAAAAGAGAACCATTATTTTAAATTGTAATAATATTTCATAATATTACTGTTTTTTTACTGCAGGCTTGATGAGCATAAGAGACTTCTTTCAAAAACATTAAAAATAGTAATGTTTCCAAACTTTTGACTGGTACTGTACGTGTGCAGAAGCTGCATGCAACCTGGAAAATCAGCGTTATTTAGCGATATGAAGCTGTGAATAATCGTGACACTGGCTCTGGCTGTAACGAGACAAGACGTTAGAATGGCACACGTGTTCATCAACAGATTGTGTTTGTACAGTGAGTCTGATTTAAGGATGAGAACGTCTTACTTGATCTGAGCGTCTTCTGAAGATGCTGAGGTGTGTGTGTGTGTGTGTGTGTGTGTGTGTGTGTGTGTGACACACTGCCCTCTGCTGGAGCACTTCACACTGACGGAGAACACACTCCACCTGTTTGTTTGCTGTTCATCATATTTCAGCTTTCCAGACAACAGTGAGACTGATGCTCACTAACTCAAACTAAATAAACATGTTTCATGCATTTGATTCATGCATATATATATATAATTTTTTTTCATTAAAAAGAGTATGTATGTATGTATGCATATATATATATATATATATATATATATACAGTATATATACACACACATACATACATACTCTTCTTAATGCAGATTAAAATATCCAAAAAGTTAATTACTTTATTTATAGACTAATTAATTAATGAATTTGTAAGCAAATTTAGTAATGCCAATCAATGTACAATAAGTTATTAATTAATGAAATGCTTTATTATTATTTTCATTTGTCTATATAACATGCATTTGTCATGATTTGGGGAATGAAAATAATTCATATTTCATTTAATTATTTAATTGAATTCATTTCTTGTGATTCGCCTGTGCTGATAAATAAAGAACTCATGACATCTAGTGAACAAAACAGAGACTGCAGCGCAGAATTCTACACCCTATAATTCTTTATATGGTATAATTTTTCAAAGTGTGCTTATTATGAGAACTTGTTAATAGAGAGTCAATAATTAAATCACTGGTATATGATTGAGAATCAGCATTAATCAAGTGTCATTGACCTTGAGATGTGAGGAAATATTTCATTATTTACAGTAATTTACATTAAATGAAAGTTACAACATTTTTCCATGTGAACAGCGAAACATTGTGCATGATATCAGGACAGCAGTTTCAGTTCAACTGTGCAGAATCATAATTTCTCTGTAATAATACACATATTGAATAATTTTTATTCCACTCCGCTGAGAGAGAAAAAAATTGTAAACAAATACACACAGCACGTCTTCATTCACTCATCCGATAAAACAAACCTTATTATCAAAGAGTAAAACTTGAGGACGTCCTGTGGAGAGAGTGGAGATAAATTATTCTTTCCCTAATCCGTTGATAATTTATGCAATAACTGCAATTCATCAATTTGTCACATGACCTCAAAAGACCTTAATGTGAATATTCACACTTTTACAGCTCTGGAAGTCCGTGATTTATGATTAACTCAAAGGAGAATATTTTTGCTCAGGAGATGCACTCATGTTTCATGTACACTGGAAACAAAATTGGAATATAGATTTTTAATTCTCAATCAGAAATTGCAAGTACATTTAGCCTATACACACACAATTCTAGGTGGCTTCTCAAGTAAAGTTCACTTTGTTTCAAGAAAATATTACTCACACTTTGTTTGTAAAATTTTCTTAAGTAACACTAATTTTAATGCTAATATATCTTATTTACATGATAAGTAATAGTTAAGAAATAAGTAGTTTACTTGAAGTATATCCTAGCATTGCAACAATTCACCTGCAAAACATTAATACTCATAATGTGTGCAAATAAAATATTTAATATGTTATATAATAACATTTGACATTTGAATAAAAAAAAAAAATTATGATAAAGATTTATAAATGTATCAACTTTGTCTCAGATTTTTTTAGATTGATTTCACAGCATCGCACATCAGTTTAATTTCATTTATTGCTTTAATGTTCCCTTTCAGTTATGAAAACGTTATTTCTGAATGTTCTCGGAACGTCCAGTTATTTAAATGTTGTAAAAACATTTAAATGTAAAGGAAACATTCCATTTCATCATGTTGCAAACATGGGAACGTTACTTTTAAATGTTCTCTGAAAATTCCAAAACAAGTAGTAACATTTAAAAAAAAATTATATGTCCAACTTAAGTGATTAAGTGACTTAAGTGTAAAAGTAATGTTTTTTTTTTTTACTAAAAATGTTGTGCTAACGTTTTGAAAACATTATTAAAGACCAGATAACTTGTATTAACATGACTCTCATAACATTGAGAAGCTGGAATGATTTGAGCTGCCCGTTTTCTTGAGCAAACCTGTGTGTCGACGACCTTATCACAATGACATCTCCAAATAAACACTGACAGGCCTTTAGAGAACGCTAAACTATAAAGCAAGCCCTGATTCAATCAGACGGCCCACATTTGAGCCAGAAGAGAGATCAAATCAATATTTATCCCTTAAATATTAATGTTGTTCAGAGTCAGGAACATGATGCAGTGACGAGAGCTCCTGCCAGGAGCGGGTAGACCCGGGTTGGGTAAGGTCAAGATCAGGTTGGCTGAGGTTTCTGCTAATTAGCACAAACAATGTGTTTGGAGAAGCGGCAGAACACAGTTTGGCTTTCCCGGGAACACTGAGAGTGCCCAGAGAACAGACTGAGAGCAGTCATGAAATATGAAGACCTTACAACACAGCCGTCCTGGATTTCACAGTGCAATGCAGTCTCACAATCAGACGATCATAATCATCAGAGAGATCAAATAAAGTTCAATTTGAGGCTTCGTTCTTTTATCGGCTTTACGATGCCGAACTACACACTGAAACCTGCTGTAAAATAAATTGTTGTTTCAACTGAAAGTGTTCATGTTGCCTTGAAATGTTATACATTTAGTCAACTAAACCTTCTGGTGCTCGTCATCCATTTTTGACTGAAAGATTTTACATTTTGTTTTTAGATTTTTTGACTTCATCGGAATGGTATGAAAGTTTTGGCACTTGAACACACACACACACACACACACACACACACACACACATTCTTATGCATCGCTTTCTGCCAGGACTTCTACGTGCTTTTCCCAAACCACGGAAGTGACGTCGACGTCCGGGTTAGCGGTAGCATGAGCCGTCAGGCAAGTAATAAACTCCTGATGTACTTACAAACTTTCCAATGCCTCGTTTTATGAGTACAGAACCTATTTGTACTACTGTAGAAGTTTGGTATCATTCTGGGCATTATTAGTGTGGTAATTTACGAGATACAGCCTTGGATCCATTAGCGCCTGCACTAAACCATCCGGCTGATATCTCTAAATAAGCTCTAACTTTAATAATGTTTGGCATGGTGCAAAGGACCCTAGGTTGATTTTACTCCGAACTATCCCTTTAAGAGGGCATTCATGTCCAATTTACAACTTGAAAACTCGTATTTCCAATTTCCAATTTATAAAAATAGAGGTCGTTAAAACTAGATTGATTAATATCCATATTTCTGGCTAAATGTCATTTAAAATCACCAGAATGCAAGAGTGCAACACTTGCCAATTACAAATATTCTTGGCTCTTTGACGAATTGCTTTTGTTCCTATTTTGTGAGTCGCTTTAGACAAAAGCATCTGCTAAATGCATAAATGTAAATGTGTTTTATGAACAATATGTTTGCATTTATGTTGTGTGTGTGTGTGTGTGTGTGTGTGTGTGTGTGTGTGTGTCGTCGAATATCACTAAAAATGAGAAAACAGTGAGTGTCTTGTCTAGTACGCTTTCTCTCACAGTGCCATATGGGATTATTCTCAGCATCCTCAGGGAAATCAGCTGAGAAACAGGGTGACTTTGAAGTAATCTCATAAGTGAACGTTCCCCTTCAATACACACACATGACCACTGAACAGAACGTCATGATGACAATCCAAACTTCTGGAAGTTCAAAACTACCATTACTACTGAATTGGTTTGCACTGGCTGTCACAATGTTCAGAGAAAACACTGAGTGTGTGAATGAACGTTTGGATGCCGAATGCATGATTGTAAACCGGACATAATAAGGTTCCAACAAACTAAAATAGAATGTTTGAAAGCACTTTAGAACACAAATGTGATTCCAGGGCTTGAAGTGAAGGTGACTCGCGCTGGTCAGATCCGGTTCAATAAATAATCCCTGTCACTGGGGATCAGGGCTTCGGCCGGCTGAATGTGGAGATGGAACATGCCATGGAAACATGCTCTCGTTTGCTGCAGTCAGCACTATGTACAGTAGCGGCTCTGAGATGCAAACACTAAATGGGAAGTGAAAGGTGAGGTCACGGCCGACTGCGCGAGAACCAAAGCAGAACCAGCCTATAATGATGAATGATCTGAACACCAAACACAAATGATGGACGTTCAATTAAAAGCAGGAGATTCAAGAACAGTTGATGTGCTCAGCATGTGCTCATGATATCAGACCATCACTTTTGATGAGAATCTTCTGTTAAATGCACTAGATTCAAGGCTTGAGAATTCTCATGATAAAGTGCAATATTACTTTACATTTTATTTGATAAGGAAGGTCTGTTGCTGCTAAAACAACGCAAGAAAAAAACTATAATTATTAAATAAATGGTTTTCTCCACTAAACATATACATTGGCCACAATTAATGGCACCCTTTTATTAAATACTTTTTGCAACCTTTTTTTTTTTGCTGAGATGACAGCTCTGATTGGACAGCTCCTGTTATGCCTGATGAGTTTGGAGATCAGAGATCCTTCAGATTCCCAGATCCATGTTGATTCCCTCTCCTCTTCAGGGACTGGGATGGCCATGGCAGAAGCTTCATTTTCAGACCCATTTTTGTGTTGATTTTGGATCACTGTCCTGATGGAAGATCTTTGATTTTTTTTATCTGTTGGTATTTGCTAGAATCCATGATGCCGTCTGAAGAAGAAGTCCAGGATCTCCAGCAGAAAAACAGGCCCACAACATTAAAGATCCAGCTGTGTATTTAACCGTATATGGGGGACTTTATATCCCACATCTGGAGGGTTTGCTGCCAAAAAGGCTCTTCTTTTAGGGTGCTTTCACACCTGCCTCATTTAGTTTGGTTCAATCGCACTAGAGTTCGTTTTCCCCATTGGTGCGGCTCGTTTGGGCAGGTGTGAATGCGGCAATCGCACTCGGGAGCGCACCAAAAGCGGACCAAACAAGCGTACCGAGACCTCGTCGAAGAGGTGGTTTGTGGAGAGAACGTGATCCGACCTCTGGACTAAACCAGTTTCCGTAGTAAGACGTTCTGCGCTATGCATTATGGGATGAGGAGAAATGTTTGTTGACAGTCTGCACTTTAAGCGTGGCAGCTCGCAGACAAACTTGGAGTTGTGAGGAGGTGAAATTATTAAAGTTATTTTCGAGCCGCATCCTCGCTTCATTCTCAAATATTATTGTTCGTCTAAAGTGGTGTAGACAAACTATCTAATAAAATATGACCAAGGATACAATCAGCCCACGCAGTCGTCTCTCCATAGCAAACAGCGGCGTGTTGTCTTTGTTTACTCCCGGGAGTTCTGTTGGAATTTTCCCGCACGTTAATTCTGACCAATCGAAGTGCAGTTATGGAAATGCGTTCAAGACACATCTGGCCAACGAGTGATGTGGATGTTGTCACGTGACTGCGTCACATTTTGGTTCATTTGATCAACTCATAAACTGATTTGGACCAGAGCGATCAGTGTGGTGTGAAAAGGAACCAAAACACCTGAAAAATGCTACAAAGTATCATTTTCTGCCCTTGCCGAACTACAGATGTGAAAGCACCCTTAGCTTCATCTGATCACAGAATCGCATCTGAAGTTCCAGTCACGTCTGACAACTGAATGTGCTGGAGTACGTTTTCTTCAGGCAGATTCAGAACATCTTTAGTTGATCGGATCTTCTTAATTATTGCCCTGATGGTGGAAACGGGGATTTTTCAAAGCTTTAGATATTTCCTTTCAGACACTTTCTATTTTGTGAAGCTCAACAATCTTTTGCTGCACATCAGAACTATATTCTGTGGTTTTACTTTTATTGTTCAGGATGTTTTTAGGATGCTTTTATTGTTTTATATATTGTGATGGATGATTAAGGGAATTTGGCCTTTGTGTTTCCTCATATTTATAGTTCTGCGGAACAAGAAGTCATAGCTAGACAATTTTATGTTCTGGTGTGCTATAAATATGTAAATATGAATGGGAATATATCTCAGAGATATTTTTACCCATAATCATTTTTAGAGGTGCCAACAATTATGGACGTGTTTTGGAGAAGATTTTTTTTTTTTTTTCACATTCATCAGTTTTACTTCAATGAAAGGTTTTATTTTTTAACAAATGTATTTTCACAGCCTTATTTTGATCATATTTATCAAAGGTGCCAATAATTCTGCCCACGACTGTATATAGGGTGAATTTATGTTGATGAGAATGGACAATTTGGGACAACGGCATACAGAATATTTTAAATTGTGTCTTCATAATTTAACATATCAACAAGTTGATGATATTTAGATCAAACTGAAGGTTGAATGTACAACCTCACTGGTCAGATAACCCTGAAGCCTCAGGAGGAGCGCTGGAGCATGACATCCGCTCAACACGTTACTCATCATGTGACGGTGAAGCGTGAACGTGAAGTCAGGAGTTTCCCGGAGAGCCGAGCTCTCGGATCCAGACGTGATCGGCTGTGACTGATGATGACGAACACGTCAAACACAACAGACCGACGGAACCAAACCCAAAACACACACGAGATCTTCTCTTCAACATCTCAGAAGTTTCAGACTTCAACATCTCAGAGTCTCTTGCTTATCTCAGATGTTTCTCCTGAGATCAAGACCTCAGTAATCTCCTAATCTGACTCATTTACACACCGCAAAATAATGCAATTCAAGACACAAAATATATGAATTATAAGAAATTATATTGTGCATGTATAAAATGCATTTCACAATGAAAACCATTAAGATAGTTTTGTATTAAGAAATACTTGTTATAAAAACAAGTTTTTTTTTTTTTGCATTACAGTGATAAGAATTTAGGGCATAAATATAGGGCATATATTTTCTTATTCACTTTCTTATTTTTCCTTTGGTCCTGAAGTGAAATATGAGTGGAACATTTTCTTGACACATTTAACAACAACCAAAATCATTCAGCCATTTGTGATCACGTATGATGTGACACGACATGAAAGGTAGAGGTAGAAAGTGAGTGAGCGAGAGAGAAAGAGAGAGAGAGCGAGAGAGAGAGTGTCTCACAGCTACAACATTGGTGTTTTCTCTCTCTGTTTCTCTCTCTCTCTCTCTCTCTCTCTCTCTCTTTTCTCTCTCTCTCTCTCTCTCTCTCTCTCTCTCTCTCTCTCCACATCGACTCGTTCATGATTTCTGTGTTTAACTCTGGATCTGTAAGGATGAACTCTGGACGTCAGGAAACCTGCTGTGAAAATCCCATGAGGAACTGAAGAATCACTTCATCCAGGAATTAAGCGCACCGGATCGTCATGGATCTGTCATTTATGGCTGCGCAGGTACGAGATGTTTGACATTATGCTTTATCTGCACATCAACATGTTCACTTTGAAACGGAGCAGCGAGAGTTTAGAGCTCTGATGATTCCTGATCTCATGACAGCGTCTTCATGTCTTTATGTGCAGATTAACCACTCGTTTACTTTACTGGCTTATTCTGTGTGTGTGTGTGTGTGTGTGTGTGTGTGTGTGTGTGTGTTTAAGTGTGTGTGTGTGTGGGGGGGTGGGTAAATGAGTGATTGAGTGTGTGTGTGTGTGTGTGTGTGTGTGTGTGTGTGTGTGTGTGTGTGTGTGTGTGTGTGTGTGTGTGTGTGTGTGTGTGTGTGTGTGTGTGTGTGTGTGTGAGAGTGCGTGAGAGAGAGAGTGTGTGCGTGTGTGTGTGTGTAAGTGTGTGTGTGTGTGTGTAAGTGTGTGTGGGGGGGGTAAATGAGTGAGTGCATGTGTGAGAGAGAGAGAGAGAGAGAGAGAGAGAGAGAGAGAGTGAGTGTGTGTGTGTGTGTGTGTGTGTGTGTGTGTGTGTGTGTGTGTGTGTGTGTGTGTGTGTGTGTGTGTGTGTGTGTGTGAGCGTGAGTGCCTGTGCGTGTGCGTGTGCGTGTGCGTGTGCGTGTGTGTGTGTGAGTGTGAGTGCGTGTGAGTGCGTGTGTGTGTGTGTGTGTGTGTGTGTGTGTGTGTGTGTGTGTGTGTGTGTGTGTGTGTGTGTGTGTGTGTGTGTGTGTGTGTGTGTGTGTGTGTGTGTGTGTGTGTGTGAATGTAAGTGTGTGTGAGAGACATTGTCAAGACGATCTGCTGAAGTTCATCTGAGCGTCAGAATGAGGAATAAAATTTGATTTAAAAATAATATCAACATGGGAGGAAAAATCTAAAAGAAAATGTTATATGAACATAAATTATAAAACTAAACAATACATAAATATACAATATACATATGAATAAAAATAAATTGATTTATTTTCTGGGTCAGAGTATATCACAGTCTTCCTCACTGTCTGAAATGAACAAGTGAACAGCTGAACCAATTCTGTATTTGAACTCACTTTGCAAACACCACTTCCGTCTTATTTGATGAACTTAAACTTAAAAGTGTTTTTTCCACGTCCGTCACAATGAAGACAGAGTGTGTGAACGCTAGAAGAGAAATGCTGGACTAAAAGAGAGATGTGAGATTGACCGTTGAAATGCACGTCAGACGCTGTTAAACAAACGCACCTATCGTTCTCCCGATGACTTTATGAATGAGACGATAACACAGGAGTGATTGCAGACGAGCGTGACACACTCCATTACCCCACTGGAGGAAAAATCACTCACGAATCGAACGCTGTGATAAACGCTATTGTTCACAAACTCTTTGAGACGGGCAGAAATAAACTCGACTCCCATGAGGCAGTTCAGCAACACGAGCGGACAGCAGGTGCTGAGTAATCACAGCTCTCCAGCATCATCACTCAGAGCGAGTCTCGCAGCGCTGGCGCTCACGTTTCACGCAGCACGAGTGAATCTTGGTGTCAGTTCGGCCCCGGCGGGCACCAGCGGGGCATCAGCGGGCATCGACTGGCATCAGCGTGGCACCAGTGACCCTCAGTGTCTCTGCGCTTGTTTACCACCACCAGCACCAGCGGCACACAACACAATCACTGTTTCACACTTTAATCAGAAAGTGCATGTGCTAAACAACAACATAGACACTATTACAGGAGCAGGATTTTCAACAAAAAGAAAATGCAATTTCAGTGTTTCTACTAGAAAATGGCATGTTTAATTCAGTGCGTTACTTGCCATTTCTTTGTAAATATTTTGGACATTTAAAAAGCAATTTAAATCTTAATTTTAAAAATCTTGGAAAATTGTTATTTTAGTATTATTTTTTTATTTACTATTCTAGTTTTTATTACTATTTTGAATCAGGTTTTATTTTTTATATTTTCAGTTTTATTCAATTTTTTTTTTTTTTGTCGTGATTCGTTTTTTTATTTTTATTATTAGTTTAAAAAAAATATTTAATTACATTTAAAGTTACATTTATTTTTATTTCAGTTTTAATTTTTTTTTTATTATTATTATTTCCAGTTAGTTTTTTAATGCTTCCAACTTAAACTTATTACATTTATTTATATTTATATTTATTTAGGTTAGATTTTTTTTTTTCAGTTTTAATTTTAATTTATTTTTAGTTAGCAATTTTACTGATTCAACTAGAAATTATTACATTTATTTAGGTAAAATTGATTTATATTTCACCTTTAATTTTATATCTATTTATTCATTTATTGTATCTATTTATTTATTTCCAGTTAGTATTTTAATGCTTCAACTTCAACGTATTACATTATTTATATTTCACCTTTAATTGTGTATCTAGTTATGGTTAGTCATTTTATTTATTTCCAGTTAGTAAGTTTAGTGCCTCACTTAAAATTATTTAATTTATTTAGGTTAAACATGTTCATTTTAGTGCTTCAACTGAAATCTGAAATATATGGACACTTATAAATATGTCTTTATTTTCAAAACTACAATTTTATTTGAGCATTTCAAAATAAAAAGATTCTTTCTTTCTGTCAAAATGTTTCAATTGCAGAGTGTGTTCATGCTTCCAAATGAGTAAATGATCTAATGCAATGGCATTCATACATTATTAATTCGCCTTGCGGTCACTGTACAGTGTACAGTAATGTAGGGGTCATGTAAACTGATGCATTTCATGCTGTCAAGTTTATTTATGAGCTGACCATGAATCCAGCGGCTGAAAAATGAGAACGGAGTGCCATGAGAACAGGAGTTGCTTGCTTTAGTAATTTATGAATCGTATTTCAGTGGCGTGATGTTTGGAGACTGTTTACTTCGAGCTAAAAGCACCTGAGGTTTGATTTTACATCTCATTTTACACCGTCCACATTCATGACATAAGCACTCAAGGGGCCCTATTTTAACGATCTGAAACGCAAGTGTCAAAGCGCAAAGCGCAAGTAACTTTGTGGGCGGGTCTCGGCGCTGTTGCTATTTTCCCGGCGGGATAAATGACTCTTGCGCCCGACGCAAATCTAAAAGGGGTTGGTCTGAAGTAGCTTCATTATTCATAGGTGTGGTTTGGGCGTAACGTGAAATAAACCAATCAGAGCGACATCTCACATTCCCTTTAAGAGCAGGCGCGCTTTTTCTAAGCGGATTCCTATTATAACGGCGGACTTGCCAGGCGCGCGCCAGGAGCGGTTCACAGCCGAGGAGACCGACGTCCTCGTCACGGCCGTAAAACACAGAGAAGTAACATTGGGGATGGAGAAACAAACACACCCAAATTAGCTTCGGTTAAACAGGCGTATAATAATTTGGGCGTATGATTAAATGTGTAAGCTAGATTTATGCCTATTTTATTTTCACATCTTCATGGACACAACATATGAATAAATGAATGAAATCTTCATTTTTCGAACAATTAAAAAATAAATTAAACCAAAGACAGCAACACATTAAATATCCATCAATAAAAATAAAACAAAATCAAGAAAAACAAAACCTTTTTTTTTTTTGCATAATTAATAATCACACTGTTCGTAAAGGGATACGTAGAAGCCCTAGGCTTATCAAAACCTACAAGACCTAATATTTTTCCTAGTAATAATGTATGATTTGCAAAAATGAAAACGGCTGCTTCTGTGTAGATGAGAGCATCAAATTGTAATGCGCGTTGTGCACACGCTACATTGATTATGGCCAAGCATGCGCCCTTAAAATAGCATGAATAACATGCCCAACGCGCCACTGACTTTAGACTAGGTTTTTCCTGGTCTGTGGCGGAATTGTTTTCTAAACCTGCAAAATAGCATGAGGGAACGTTTGCGCCAGAACACGCCTCCTCTTTGCGCTGAACCGCCCCGGGGAGCGCAAGTGTATTTGCTAGTTAACCGACGTGCTTCTGTGGAGGGAAAAGTCCGCTTTGCGCGGGTGCAAAATAGGAATGATACATGCGTCAGTGTACAAAGTCAATTGCGCTGGGTGCAAGATAGGGCCCAAAGCCTCATTTATACTTTATTTGGCTAGAAGCTCGTATCACAAACACTACATTAACATATGAAATGTAAATACCATGCATGGTAGATAGATACTTTTTTTTTTTTTTTTTAGTATCACATCTCAGAGTTGTTGTTTTTTTTTTTTCCCGGAAGATTTTTGGTTTATGGGTTTATTACGGTAAACTTAGACCTTTTTAAGACCTATAAAGTAAATTTAAGGAATAAACTGAATGAAAACACAATATATACGTCAATAAATTATATAAACTAGTGCAAAATGCCCGTGCGAAATCTGTTTTTGTGTGTGTTTTTAGTAATTGTTGGTTTGGTGTGTTTGAGTGCTCATTGTTACAATTACACAGCAAAAGGTCAAGTGACATTTTTCTTTGTGCATGGTAGAAAGCACACAGTAGCGATAACGTTAAGCGGAGCGGCCAGCGACTAGAGCAAAAGCCAGTGTGTGCTTCTTTTACCTATATATATTTAACGATATCTTTTGCATTTCTAATCCAAACATTGTCAAACTTGGCACTGCACTTACTCGTGCCCGTAGCGAGACACCTGTCAAGTTTGAAATCCATCGGACCAACGGTTCGAGAGATATGCGACTAACACACAGACAGACAGACGTTTCTGTAATTTATAGATAGATGTAAATGTCCAGGGAGAAACACACTGAGTTGTATGAGCAACACTTCAGAGTTTGAAAATACAACTTCCAACAGATATACATTACTTTTTCATTCATTTTACAAAAAAAAATAAAAACAGTAGCTTGAATATCTTCCATCCACTAGAATATTGAAATAACTATTTTATAATTTATAATTTACTGTTCCTTCTGAACATACTGCTCAAAAGTGCTGTTCTTCCTCAGTATTTCTGTCACGTTTTTCCATTACAAATGTCTAAAGATTCTTAAATCAAAATATATTTACTGGAGATGCAAAATGACATAAAATATAAAGTCTTGTTCTCTGTGAAATTGGTCAAAATGGAGCGAGTTTGTGATTAAAACAAGAACAAATATCTGGCAAAGAGCTAAAAAAAAAACAGCTTAATTCAAAACGAAGTTTTCATAACTCATTAACAGAATCATATACTGGATTTGTTCATGTTTTAAGCATAAACGCACATAATTTTGTCAATTTTCTTTTTACAAAAACTCATTTTACATTTGCATCTCAAGTAAATGTTTCTTGATATTTAGATATTTGTACTGGAAAATAATTGCAATGCAATTCAGCAGCATGCAACATTTAATGACAAAACTTCAATAATGCCATAAGATTTTCTGCTCTGATTTAAGACCTTAATTTGTGTAAGGGGCGAATTAAGACTTTTTAAACCCTATTTATAATGTTTACTGTTTATATTATTAAAATATTTTTATATTTATTCATTTATGACATTATTTTTATAAAAATTAAGCATATTTACACCTAAACTATCATTAATGTAATGCAAAATTCAATTTTTAAATACATTTTAAATCTTTATCATGATAGTATTTATTTTACTACATTTACTATATGCTAATTTAAAACTTTTTTTTTTTTTAAACAGTCACAAATGAGTCAATAGTTGTCATACATTAAGAGTATAGAGCTATAAAATGAATTTGGAGAGCAGCTCAGATCCTGTAATGAGGAATATTCGAGATCATATTGAGAAGTCTGACTTTTCTGACTTTGGTATCTTGAGCAAATCTGAGCTTTGAGATGTTGCTGAGATCTCATCTGAAAAGCGGTAAATTGAGCGGTAAATTACCTGCGCACTAACGCCTGTAAAAGCATCCCATAATGACAAACTGAAGGAAATGGAGTCATTATAGGCCAGCAGGAAATGGAGTTATTATTCCCATCATATTCCTCTCCTCTGATTCATATGATTGTGGAGTTAATAGAATCAGCGAGAGCTCTGTCGAGTCACGGCGGCGAAACATCAGATTCACAGCAGACCTTCCCACAACGTCAAGACGCTTTTCATTCACACACATGAATAATGGATAGAAATTCATAGATATGAGCTTCACGGGTACTTGTTGTCGAGTCGCGTGCCGGTCTACTTCAGGAATCATCTAATCTTTCCTTTTAAGACTGCCCTATTTGGCAGATATTGTTCATTGACCTGCCATAGAGACACTTTTCACCATCCCATCAATTTCCCAATTGAATAATTAGTTTTTCAGTGGGCTGCATATATTTCATGACGTTAAAAGATTACGTGAGTAAAATCTAGAGCATAATTCAGTTGAAAATCTCAAGCACTTTGATGCATTTAATGCTTATCTATCAATTTTGAGCCAATTAAATCCTCCCGTTTTCACTGATGACGCACAGGATATTAAATATTAATTCTTGAAAACATAAGCATATTAAACAAGCACGACTATCAGAACTGATCTCTGCCATATTCGAAGGATAAACCACATCTGCATGAAGCTCTGAAACTGATCTTATTCCCTGGAAAAGTTCCTGATCCTTCACAGATGTGTCGCACGGCCTCTGTCTGACTGAGCTGATGTGATTTTCAAGAAAATATCACTTTTACCCTCAAACCTCGTTTCCTCTTGTAGTGGAAGTCGGTCATGTTGTGGCTTGAGGTCTGTTTCCATCTCTTCCACTTCCCCGCTCTAGTCTCCTGTCACAAACATCACAACGCCTCACTGGAGATCCCGCTGTTGATCAAGTGAGGTTGAAAACTACACCTTCTGCAAATGAAAATGCCGTAATAATGGCTTTTCAATCACAGATGATGAAAAAGATGACCCAAAAGTGCTCTTATTTTCCCCGAAGAGAAAGACTGTACAATTAAAACGCACAAAGTTTTACCAACTTTCCTGAACTCCCTGAAACGCATCCATTGTAGTCTTGAGTTTCTTTCGGGAACGAACACGTCACAATATTCCTCATTTAAATAATTAATGCGCAGAATAAAGGGGCGGGGCCTGGTTGAGTTAGTTAGAAGTGTGCTAAACTGGTGGTTATGGTAAGGGGCGGGACATTTCCCAAACACGCTCGAAGCGCCCAATCCAATCAGTGCACAGTGTTCTTTTCAGAAGGAGGGGCTTCATAGAGACAGGAACTAAACAGAGCGTTACTGACAGACTGGGAAGAGAGGAGCCGCAACAATGGAGAATATGAGGAAAATAATCAACATTCAAGCAGGAAAACCTGTTCTGATAGAGCTCAAAAAAATAAAGGGCCCTATCTTACACCCGGCGCAATGCAGCGCCAAGCGCGATGCAAGTGTTTTTTGCTAGTTTCAGCCTGACGCAGTTATTATTTTCAAGTCCTGCGCCACGTTGTTTAAATAGCAAATCCATTTGCACCCATGGGCTGCTGGTCTGAAAACCAGGTGTGTGTTCTGGCGCATTGTTGCCGTGTTGCTTTTTTGAGGCAACAGAAATAGACTGAGCCATTGACCAACTGAAACCTGCTCTAAAGTCAATGGCGCAATATATTTTTTTTGTTATTTAAAGAGCGCGTTAGTAATGTGCGCCTATAGGCGGGTCCACAACGCGCGTACACTCTGCTTATTACACACACTCTGCTTATTACTCACACTCTACTTATTGCACACACAGGGACGCACAGCAGCACACAAACATGCCAAATATTTAAAATAAAAGGATTACAATGTAAAAGATGATTATTATGTGCACAAAGATATGGTGAATCCGGCTTGTCCCGTAGATGATCTCCTTGCGCTCCTTTACCTCGCACACAAGAAGATCCGTTTGCGCTCTGGAGACGCTTCGGTCTTTCCACTATCAAATTCTGACATGTAAATAATTAATCTACCAAGGCGCGAGCGCAACTGGCATTTAAAGGGAATGGGAGATGAGACTCTGATTGGTTTAACGTACGTAAATCCCAAAACACACCCATTACTCATTAAGAGAATAGGAACCTTTTAGAGACCATGCACCGGGAGCGCCGACCATTTTCCCCAAACTAGCAAAAGTGGATTCGGACACGACCTAAGTGAACTTGCGCCCTGCACTTTAGACCATGCGCTTAGATCCTTAAAATAGGGCCCAAAGACTTAAAAGGGCATAATAGATCCTCTTTATGCTAGTATTCTATCAGCCGTAGTGTTATACGCTCTCACATGCCACTACATGTTCTGTCCAGGTCTCGCTGCCCTGAAATGACCGTCTCCCCCTGAAACAAAGGCTCAGTCGTATCTGAGCACGACACGGGGAATCAGTTTTAGAGTGTGTGTTCGCTAAGAGCTCATGCGGGAGAACACGACACCTGCTCAGGGCTTTCCATCACATCCCTGTCCACTTCTTTACGCCACAGGCTAATGTTCTCCTGAAAGTCACAGCAGCATCTTAGTCAAAACACATTAGAGAGGATAACAGGTTTGAGGTTTAAACTCATACACATGAGGCAGAACTAATTAACATACTCCTTAAGTAAAGTCATGATGCAACATATACAGTGGCCACTTGAGTCACTCTTAAACATTTTCTTTGATATATTTTTCTAATACATTCAGAAATTAAATGTGACTTCAGTGTCCACACTTTTCGGGGCTGCTGTATTTTCCACTCGAGTAATTCAGTACAAAAGTAGGTCAATTATATTGGGAAAGCTCATTAGCATGATGGAGAGCTGAATGGTGTGTGGATTTAATTCACATTAAGAGCTGAATAGTGACGGCACCTCTGAAATAAATTCATTTTTCATTCGGCTGTAATGAGGCTTTTGTTCAAAGCTCTTTCCACTGCCGTCTGTCCGTCATTTGCAAGTTACATTTCTATTCCAGCTTTAGAGGCTTTAATATTGAAATTACATTATAAAACTGTGAGTGGGTGTGTTTTATAAAGAACAGGTTTTAATGTTGAATCTCCATCTCTATGTCTTACAATTGTGCATGAATAAAACATTGTTAGTTTTATTAATAATGCATGCATAAAAAAAAATCAAAAAAATCAAAACATTTTTTAATGCTTTTAGTTAACAATAATTAACTGTTCCTATGAAATACACAAATCCATAGTAATTAGTATATAAATATAAGCTTCAGACAGTCACATTTCCATACAAATACATATAAAATACACATAAATACTTGTTGATTTTTCTCAAGTACTACAAACACAACTTTCTTAAGGGTTAGTTCACCCATAAAAACATTCTGTCATAATTTATTCACCTTCGAATAATTTATTATTTGCACATTTTAACCTACCGTCCTTCATGAGCAAAGCGATAGTGGTTTGGATTTATTACTCATTTTTTACTCATGCATTTACTCATCGTCTGGTAGAATCAATAAAGTACAGACAGTGCCGTGCACAGCGAGGTGAACGCTCACGTCCACTGTAAGGTGTAAACACAGAAGCGCCTCAACATTAACATGAGACAAATGAGCAGAGTTTGTGTATCGGTCATCAAAACTACACTTCTACAGTCTGACCTTTCAAAATAACAGAGTGCTTTTTCACCAGCGCTGGTTCTGAAACTATTTTTTCCATTCATTTTTCCCATAGAGCTTTTTAAAAAGCTTCTTCTTTTTTTTTGTTAAAGGGATACTACACTTTTTTTGGAAATAGGCTCATTTTACAACTCCCCCAGAGTTAAAGAGTTGAGTTTTACCGTTTTCGAATCCATTCAGCCGAACTCCGGGTCTGGCGGTACCACTTTTAGCATAGCTTAGCATAGATCATTGAATCGGACAGGACCATTAGCATCTCTCTCAAAAAAATGACCAAAGAGTTTCTATATTTTTCCTATTTAAAACTTGACTCTTCTGTAGTTACATCGTGTACTAAGACCGACGGAAAATGTAAAGTTGCGATTTTCTAGGCTGATATGGCTAGGAACTATACTCTCATTCCTGCGTAATAATCAAGAAACTTTGCTGCCGTACCATGAGTGCAGCAGGCGTAATGATATGAGTATAGTTCCTAGCCAAATATATCGAAACTCTTTGGTCATTTTTTTGAGAGAGATGCTAATGGTCATGTCCGATTCAATGATCTATGCTAAGCTATGCTAAAAGTGGTACCGCCAGACCCGGAGTTCGGCTGTATGGATTCGAAAACGGTAAAACTCAATTGTTTAACTCTGGGGGAGTTATAAAATGAGCCTATTTCCAAAAAAAGTGGAGTATCCCTTTAAAGCATTTAAAACCATGAACCAAACCAACCAGCTACAAGGTGAATCACAACATTACAAACTTGATTTAAAGGCATTGATTTATGCTAGATTTGTACCTTAATATAACAGCTTCAAAATCATTTCGATGGTAAACGAACTCGTAGTAGAGCGAATCATCCCTTTAGCAAAGCGGGGGGGGATGTCGCTGGCAAAACCAGCAATGCAGGTTTGAGAGGTGGCGCCCCGACAAATCTCGCGAGAATCAATACTTGCTTTACGGCACGACATCACACACATCAACAACATATGAAGCAGCCTCTGTGGAAGACACTAGCACGCATTTCAGACGTGAATCATGACAGAGTCAACGAAGAAAACGAAGAAAGCGTGGTCGGAAGAGTGCTCTGCGTGAGTGGTATTTACGACAGTAACGTTAAATACAAGTACTCCACAGCGACTCTAGGGGGTGCTGTTTGAGAAAAACGGAAACTGCATAGTGTGCCTTTAAAACACAAAAGTATTTGAAAATCGGACAAAAAAACAAGACAGCATTAATGAGGAAAAGAACTATAATCCCATGAAGAATTAAAAATGACAAATAAAAAAAGTAAATTTGTTGATTATAGAAACTATATTTTAAGTTTATTGCAAAATATGCAGATAGACTGCTCTTTAGGAGAAATTTCCTTGCCACCACTCTGATTGGTGGAATTTCCTGTACTGCATCATGGGTAATGTAGTTTTCACCAGGAATTCCTCTGTTAAACAGGAATATTTAAAAAATAAATAATTTGATATAATGCAAACAGACGGCTTTAACAAAGGCAAATACCATAGATTAACAACCTCAGTAAGGCTGTCTTTAAAGGTTTATAAGTTATCGACTGTTGCACTCTATAGTATTGTGAGGTTTTAAGTGGTTACATTTAATATTGACTTGCTTAGCATATGCAACGCTTGCTTCATTAAAAAGTTTTACCCCTAATGAAATGAATATTACTTTTCAAAAATGCATTTAAATATTGAAGCACATGGCGTAGTTACAGCTATCTACCAGCAGGAGACATAATAACCAGTCAAACCTTCTCTCTCCATAGGATGAAGCACCTGTGGTTATTACGTGTGTGGTATTTATTTAGCCAAGGTGGAAAGGCTTTTACATTTACATTTATGTTTATGCATTTGGCAGACGCTTTTATCCAAAGCGACTTACATTGCATTCAAGGTACACATTTACATTTGATCAGATCTTGCTTTCTCAGAATACTGTACATACAGTAGAAATGGGAAAGAAGCTTTTTATCACTCCAGCAACCTGTGCTGTTGGGCTTTGATTGTCTCAACCAATAAATCACTCTAACTTCTCTCTTCCTAAATATTTATGGCACATTAATTAAGCCCCAGTTCCCTCTGCAGGCCTCGCGTGTTTGTGTGTGAAAACACACTCGAGGCCACAGACACGCTTCTCATGTGCAACAGTTGTCATGAGACAGTTCTCCCTAACGGTGCCATTCAAAACAGACAAGAAGATGCTCTGGGAAACATTATCTGACAGAACAACTACATTCTGCTCGATTTTTAACATTTTCATGTTGATGTGCTTTGATGGTTCAACACATGGTTTTACTCCTCAGCGTCAGGCTGTTTAATATGGAAGCTCGTTTCCGCCACAGAATAAAAAATAAAAAAGGTAATTGCGATTTTTTTTACCTCACAATTACCTCACAAGTTTACGACTCAGAATTGCATGATATAAAGTCGCAATCTCTCTCTCTAGGTCGTCCTCTAGGTCGCAATTGCGAGATTTAAACTCTCAATTGTGAGATAAAAAAAATCACAATTATCTTCCACAGCCACAGCCAGAAACCAGCTTCCATAGTATAAATATATTCCTTACATGCAATACATAGAAAAAAAATTACAAACCCAACAATGTTATTTGTGGTGTTTGCTAAGGCAAGTATCACCATCAATAAATAATGATTGCATTTAATAGCCACAGAATAAAACATTTTACAAGATAACTGAGTTTAAATCTCGCAATTCTGACTTTATTTGTCGCAATTGCAACTTTATATCGTGCAATTCTGAGATGTAAACTCACAAATGCGAGAAAAAAAGTCAGAATTGTGAGGTAAAAAAAACGCAATTCCCTAGGTTTAGTGACGTGATCAAAGTAAAGATGCATCCGAAGCTAAATTTCTCTGCAGATACCGATAACCGATTATTCAGAATGATATCTACCGATAGTTAGATTTTCTTAAAGAATAAAAACTCTACAAAATAATGCTGTAAACTATACTGGGAGTGGGAACCCTCTCATTTGGTGCATTACTATAATATTAGAGGTTAAAATTAACACTAAAACAGACCTATTATATTCGACTGATTTTTAGTTTCAGACATGAAAATGACTCAAATAAATGTTTTTCCATCCCGTTTTGATTGACAGGATCTAATCCTGCCTGATCATTGGTTGTTTTTAAACAATCGGCCGATGGTGAAAATAATTGCTTTTATCGGCCGATACCGATTATTGGCCGATATATCGGTGCATCTCTAGATCAAACTTCAGCAAAACAGGTGAAAAAATCATATTCCTTGCATTAAAGGAACGCCCACATAGGAACACCCTAGCAACTGCATAGCAACCACCCAAGCCACCGCAGTCACCCAACATAGTTGAAAAATCGACATAAAAACCTGGTTGAAAACCTTACGCATACCTATAAAAAAAAGTTTATTTATATTTATAGCAGCTCTGGATAAAACAGTGATGTCATCGTCCAGCTCAGTTCAGGTCTCATGTAAAGCGTGACACTGCTCAACTCTCTGTCTTTCAGCTTCCGATGATGAGCGGCGCTTTCATGGATGCGTCTCCGGTGAACGACTGCAGCACCGAGCACTCGCTCTTCAACTCGACCGCGAGTGTGAACGCAGCGCCGGCTCCCTCCGCGCCGACACCACAGGAGGAGCAGCGCGTGTCCAGCGACGCCGTCTGGCTCTGGATCGCCATCATCGCCACCATCGGCAACATCGTAGTGGTTGGAGTCGTTTATGCTTTTACCTTCTAAGGATCAATAGAAGACTTTTTGTTTTCTTTCTCTCCACCATCCGGAGACCTGCAGCCTCACATGCACGTGTGGGACGAACAGTAGCGGCCTTCGCTATGTTTAACTCGTTTCGCTTGAAACGGGCCTCGAAACTGAAGGGAAAAAAAGCCTCGTCCCCCGCGGCGCACACACACCAGGGTCTGAAATTAACGTGGGATTGGGGCAAAAATGCCACCAAAGTTCATTAAAATTAGAGATGCACGATATATCGGCCACCATATCGGTATCGGCTGATATCGGTTCATTTTTAATGTTATCGTTATCGGCCCGATAAGAAAATTTGGCCGATATATTAAAGCTGATAAATAATGGATTATGTCCTTCAGCTGAGACGCTTCAGATGCGCACTGTTCAACATGATGATTATGAATTGCTTGAAATATGATTGGAATCACTTCAAAAAAGGAAAATACAATAAAGTGCAACATGTGCAGCGCAAGTCTCTCATATACAGTAGGCTACATAAAATTATAATGAGAACATCATAATTGTGTGTTTGGGACATGGATTTTAATGGTGAAACTTTTGTTTTTGTAATCAGGCTCTCAAAAATTACATAAAAATGTGGATTTAGATTTATCGGCCAATATATCGGTTATCGGCTTTCAAATATAAAGAATTATCGGTTATTGGTCAAAATTTTCTAATCAGTTCATCCCAAATAAAAATTAATCCATAAACCAAGATATGTTGCAAAAAAATGTCTCTGTATAAGTTATTGTTTTATAAGCACTACCAAACAAGCAAAAGTGCCGTTTTTCCCGAATATCAGCACATTTGCAAATGTGATATTGATTTTATACAACAATAAACAAAAAGTTAATAGGCTATTAGGCGACTTACATTTTAGACACAATATTGTCTTTTTTTCCTCTATTTTGCCAACGAAAATAGTTCGGAATAGTGAGTGTCTCTGAGCAACACAGTTTCGGTTTTGTTACTGAATGAATCCATGCTTTTGAACTAATCGTTCTAATGAATGACTCGACGACTCACTCACTTCTGCTTTGTTCCTGAATTAATCAACAAATCGTTTCACTGAATGATTCAATGGCTAACTCGTTAAGACAATGATTTGTTGCCACCTACTGGCGGTTTTAGTATAATTTCATTTTAGCTGAGGGACGAAGACTGAATGCTGTTTTTGTTTTCGTTTGTGATTGTAACAATAGTTCTGGTTAAAGAGATAGAATGAGTTAATAAATATGGAGTATGAAGAGCAAAATATGAGTTACATTGTAAATATAAAAGAGTAGGGCTGTCAAAATGGCTGAAAAACTTAATTCGAATTTTATACTTAAATATTATTAATATTTGAATTGTATTAGAATTTAAAAGCCATAATTTCAGTGAGGGGGAAAAATCTTTTGGCTTGTCTCCTGAGACCACAAGAGGGCGCAAAGAGTTTATTCTCCAAATGTTTCTTTGAAATGGGCCTAAAAAAATGCAAAAGGGCGCCTGTGGAGACGAATCAAAAAAATTAAACTCTGCTGGTCAATGAATCGAAGGCAGTGAGCATCATTTTTAAACATTAAACAGCAGTAGCATTTCTGTGCAGCACCAACCAGGGTTATTTTAGACAACTAAAACTAAAAACATAACACTTTTGTTACTTAAAATCAGTGTTAAGTGAAAAAAACATCTATAATTTCATACAATAATTTCATTTTCGCCAGTTTCCAAAGAAAGATTTCTTATTTTCATTTACTTTAACATTTTTTTAACACAGCCAAATGTGAAATTTTTGAATAGAAAGACTGAAATAGTATTTTCTAGTAAAACGTAGACCGAAAATGTGTAACTTTTATTTAGTTATTTTGCCTTACAAGGTTTTGATGGACTTTATTTGTAAAGCCTGTCTGTATTCATGGTGTAAAATGAATCGGGCTGGAAATAATAGAAAATCTGTAGAAAGTGGAAGCTCAGTTTGTGGTCTATATAGTATTTAAGAGAACCGTGTTTATTTTTCAAAATGAGAGTTGAATGATGCTGTTTCTGTAGTAACCTGAAAAATGCCATTTACTATTAAAATTTTAATAGCTAATATCCTTCAATTTCTCTGTCATCTATTTCCCAATCCAGAAACGATGCACAGATGATTATGTCTACATCAGCGGCGTCTGATGGAGTCGGTGATGATTTCAGACCTCGGCTGGATGAAATATTAACCTGATATCCTCATTATGAGCTCGTATGAATGTGATGTTTATCTTTTTAACAAGCTCTTTTTATACACAACAGTGGCATCTGGATCAATTTGAGCTGTCACTCAAATGACATGATATCACTGTCCACATGCATTATAGATCATTTAGATTAACATAATTTCCAAACCTCCCAGGATGCATCTGTGCTGACAGCTCGTATGTTAAATGAGTCCAAACTTTACCAATACAGACCGTCAAACTCCGAGCAAATCCGGTCAGCAAGTTTCTGTGCATAAAACAACATCTAAAACCATCTGTTATCCTTCCCCGTTTAGCTTGAATAAACTAAAACCCTCTCATATCATCAGTTTGATGATAATGATGACAGTGGTTGATTTGCCATATTGCAAAAAAAATTCGTCAGTTGTAGTCGTGAAACTTCTGCTAGAAATAGTACTGAAAAAAGAAACTCTGAATGTGTCCATCTCTAGGTTCATGCATACGGATGATTCATTAAAGCTGTCAGTTTCATGTGCTGATGCAACAGATTCATCTCAGTCCGTCGGGTTTAATTATATCCAGAAAAATACAGGAAAACCTGACGAAACAAGACATGAAAACTAACAGCCAAAACACACATAATCAGCTCATTAGAGGAATGAACATGTCAAACAAAACAACAAGAGAGAGAGAATAAATAAGTAAAAAAGAAGAAATGTCTATTTAATGTGATGATGTCTTTTATAATCGAGCTTTTGAGAGAAACAAAAGAAAGGTTAGGGTTTTCTTACAGAGGCAGGCAGAGGAAGGTAAGTAAATAAATAAATCAATAAATAAAAATTAACAATCATTAAAGTACCACATTAAAGTAACTAATGCTCAGACAGAAGATCTATGGACTGTTACTTACAACACTTGATGTCATCCAGCAGGTGGCGCTGATGTTTAAAGAATTCACTTTAATCAACATTACCTGAAGTCTGAATGATTGATACCGATCATAACGATTTAAATGATTGACAGTGATAACAATGATAATGATTAATGATGGAAAATGCAGAATGAAGGTGTAATTTTACTAATAACAGTAATGATGATTTGAAGAAGTAAAAGCACTTCAAGGAACAGTTTATCTAACAATAATAAAAAATGCCATTAAATATTATTTGTATTATTTTAATATTATTTGTAATGAAATATAATGTCATTATATATTTCTGTGATGTTATAAACAGAAAACACAACAGAATACGATTAAGGAACAACATAACATATAAAATAACTCTTCTTTCTTTTTTCTTACCAAAAGAGAATGTTGAAAAATGTTCATGTGGCTCTTTCTCATATGAAAGTTCACGGTGATCATGACTGTAAAGCCCAAAATAGGACAAAAACACCATAAAAGCATCATAACAGTGGACCATAAAAGTCGTTCACTATATTTCAAGCCTTCTGAAGTCGTATGATGCTTTGAGTGATAAAATGATTCTTAAAAGAGGATCTATTAATCCCTTTTACAAAGTCTCGATGTTGTTTTTTGTCTCTACTAGAACAGGTTTTCCTGCTTGAATGTTGATTATTTTCCTCATATTCTCCATTGTTGCGGCTCCTCTCCTCCCAGTCTGTCAGTAACGCTCTGTTTAGATCCTGTCTCTATGAAGCCCCTCCTTCTGAAAGGCACACTGTGCTCTGATTGGTCGCCGGATCAGTGTGTTGTGATTGGTCGAGCGCTTTGAGTGTGTTTGGGAAATGTCCCGCCCCTTACCATAACCGCCAGTTTAACACACTACTAACTAACTCAACCAGGCCCCGCCCCTTTATTCTGCGTATGAATTATTTAAATGAGGAATATTGTGACGTGTTCGCTCCCGGAAGAAACTCGAGACTACAATGGAGGCGTTTCAGGAGTTCAGGAACACTGACACTGATATAGAGAAGAACTGGAGCTTTTTCATGATCAAACAGCAACATTACACACTAAAGAAAGAGGATCATGGAAAATAGCATGATGGGACTCCTTTAAATATGCAAAAACAACCGCACACAGGTTTAGAAAGACATTAGGATGAATAAATAATGACAGAATCTTCATTTTTGGCCGAGTTTCCATCATGACATTAGAGAGTTTGTTTATGTCCACTTACATAACGGTGAGCGGAGTGTGATGAGTGTGTCTGTGTAAACTGAATTGACATTACAACCATTACAATCTCTTCCGGACACGACCATATGCAGATTACCAAATCAGCAGAGGAAAACTGATTACAACATCTGATCTACTCACACACACAGAAGAGACTCCATTACTATATGAAGAACTACCATGTCCACAACAACTACACAGTCTTAAAGGGATAGTTCACCCAAAAATGAAAATTCTATCATCGTTTACTCACCCTCAAGTTGTTCCAAACCTGTATGAGTTTCTTTGTTCTGCTGAACACAAAGGAAGATATTTGGAAGAATGTTTTAATCAAACAGATCTCGGTCCCCATTGACTACCATAGTATATCTTTTTTCCTACTATGGTAGTCAATGGGGACCGAGATCTGTTTGATTAAAACATTCTTCCAAATATCTTCCTTTGTGTTCAGCAGAACAAAGAAACTCATACAGGTTTGGAACAATTTGAGGGTGAGTAAACGATGATAGAATTTTCATTTTTGGGTGAACTATCCCTTTAAGCCCTATTGGGACAGGATTAACTTTACAAGGGTAGATGGTGTAATGTAATTTTACCACAGGACGCCTGTAATATTAATGGCCAATTCGCACAGGATAAGATATCTCAGAACTAGCAGAAGTGGGAGAGTAACTCGATTTACACACCGCTGTCACTCCTGTCGTCATGTGTGTATTACGCCGCTTCCTGATATCACGTGCGCAAACACATATAACCTATATTTATATATATAAAACAGTTATGTCCGGTCGAACGATGTATTAATTAACTTCAGATTGGATTGTGTTGGTAATAGGCACTAACGCTAAAAGATGTTTCGTGCCTCTAACAAGTGCTGTCGATCTTCTCTCTGATCTGAATGGTGTGTGTGAAACACTTGAGTTTTGCCACAGACTCGTTCCAGCGACTAGAACGCAACTGATGCTTTTTCAAGCGTCTCCATACTTGGAAAAAATGCGGAAAACTAATTTTAAACAGGAAATTATGAAATATTTACGTACATATTTACAGCAGGTCTATTCGCACGGGATTAGCATTACCTGAGGTCATTTTTCCAGACCTTTTTACTGAAGGTAGAAGTCGCCGTAATCTTTACTGACATTGTCCGTCATGATCACTGAGATGCACATTCGGACGGGACTAAAATCACAGAGAAGCTCTGGTAATTATTACTTTACCCTAGTAAAGTTTAACTAGTTTAACATAGAGAGGTTGGGTAAAGTAAAGTAAAAAAGTAGTTTTCCGCGTTTTGCCAAGTATGGAGACGCTTGATAAAGCATCAGTTGTGTTCTAGACGCTGGAACGAGTCTGTGGCAAAACTCAAGTGTTTCACACACACCATCAGATCAGAGAGAAGATCGACAGAACTTGTTAGAGGCTCGAAACATCTTTTAGCGTTAGTGCCTATTACCAACACAATCCAATCTGAAGTTAATTAATACATCGTTCGACCGGACATAACTGTTATATATATATAAATATAGGTTATATGTGTTTGCACACGTGATAAACGATGCGCAAATCGAGTTTCCCCTCCCACTTCTGCTAGTTTTACTGAGATCTCTTATCCTGTGCGAATTGGCCATTAATATTACAGATGTCCTGTGGTAAAATTACATCACTCCATCTACCCTTGTAAAGTTAATCCCGTCCGAATAGGGCTTTAGTTAGAACGTAACCCTACCGAACCCGGATAAAACTTAGAATGAATCTTTTTTACATTGCAAATGTGAGTGCATGTAATGCTACTTGTCCAAAAAAAAAAAAACTAACATGGTATTACCATCCTACTCTTCCACAAATATTATATATATCATATGTGGTTTTGAAAAACATAGGATTTTAGAACCATAGGTTTTACTTATGCATCACCAAAAATAATAAAATAAAAATAAAAACACCATAGGTTTACTTATGCATCACCATACTACATGCCAAAAATAATACAATTCAAAAATACACCACAGTAATACCATGGTAGCATGTAACAAAAACAAGGTAATGGGTTGCATAAGTTGGTTAGTTTGAGATGTTCATGAGTGTGCTGTGGAAACTTCTCCTGGAGGTTTGGTTGATTGTGCTGAGGTCTGGAGAGCTGGCAGACTCTTATTGTGTTAGCAGGAGTTCAGCCAGAGACAGACGGCATCATAAATCATTACGCTGAAGAAAGCAGCTTCACATCAGACTCCATGCCGTCCAGACATGAGCACGTTCAGCGGTCACACCCATATAATGCATTTCAAACATGTTCCTGGACTTTAAATGTGACTCTGTGGCTTTGAGTGATGGGGAACGTCTCAGAAAACTAAAGCAGATACACTTACTGTTTCATTCGTCTGGACAATATTTCAATTCTGTATGCATTTTTATTTATTTTTTCCTCCATTTCCATGGATTATGAAAAGCAGAGCGTCGTCATGAAGAATTAGCATTGTTGCAGGACGGCACCTGTTTGTTAAAGTCAGGTGAAAATCAAGTTTTTAATGTTTATATATTTATGTGGTGTTTTTAATATGCTTTCAGACAAACCATGTGCAAATTCATAAGTTATTGCTGAGTATTTTCTCTTTAAAGCTGCAGTGGACCAAAGACAGTCTCAAAATCACGGTTTGAAATCGCTGGTGTTTCTGACGTCACAAACATGTGACCAATCCCGTCGCGTGTGGGCGGGGCTTTTCCACAGTGACTTTCTATGATGTTCAAAGTGTTTATATATGATTATATGATTGTTAGAAGGAGATGGCGAACGGGAACATGGTTTGTGTAACACTACTAACACATTATTAGATGTTTGATAATATAGTCAAGCAAAAGGCTAATCATATTAATTATCGTTATGTGTCCGACTTTGTAGAGAGCGATACATAAAATGCGTTACCATTCTGATAGATCGACTTTAAGACAAGCCTGTATAATTCACTCTTCTTCTTCTTCTTCTTCTGAATCGGTTTATGCTTCAAACATATATGGCTGAATTAAACCAATATTTCCACTTGTTATTGTGTAGCGAATATTACAGTTTTGATTGAGTGGAGTATACTAAATGAAGCAAGAGTGTCGAGTTACATTCAAGCTATTTTAAAGGCATTAATCAATTATTTTCACATTTTGATTATCAAAGAGGAGTTTTAAAGTCCCTATGAAATCAAACTTGAAGGTTTTTTTTTTTTTTTTTTATGAATATGTTAATCTTACTGTTATCTATAAGATAGTGTGCTCCAAAACAATGACAAAATTCGCATTTAGAAGATTTAAAACTCTCACTTTGCCAATATGGATCAATGATTTTGATGACATCACTCTGCACATCAGCTTGATCAGATGTTCTGTCCAATCAAATGCTCTCTAGAATCTGAAGCCCCGCCCCCTACATTATAAATAGACTAAAATCGGTCACTTGTTCACACATTTACTATTTTCTACCAGGTGAATGGCACATATTGCACTATATAGGAGACAGGGAACGATTCAAACGGCGTAAAAATGCTTTCCATTGGGGCGAATGCAGTCTGGTTTCATGCTAGTTTCACGTGAACAGCCGCAGCTTCGGTCCAGAGACCCGACACACAGAGCCGATCATGTGATCAGACCAGAAAACGTATCGGATCCATTTGAATTCTGCACTGAATGCTGTATTTTAAAGCGATATGGAGGAGATTAGAAGGAAACTGCAGATTTAAGGAGCTCAACGGCTCTGGCCGAGCTGTGATATAAACTAAACGCTATTGGCTATTTTTAAAAAGGGGAGGAGCTGATCGATTTCCTGTTTCAGTGGAAATTATGTCAACACTTTGAATAATGCTGTGCGTTTCAATGCACTTCAGTGGGACTTTAAGGGATAAATTATTCATTGCAGGGGGACTTTAAGTGATAGTATACTTCATATCATGCTTTTAAATTGTTCCTTTTTACATATAAATCATACATTAGTAGTCTATATAAAGCGGAACTGCAATGCTTGGGTGTGAATTCTTCATTATTATAGCTCCACAGGCCCCTTTTCTACCCCTTTTCTGATGTGCGTCTGAGAGCAACTCGTTTTGGTGCGGTCTCTTTAAATACAATTGAGACACTTCATACCCCGCCCCCTCTCCAGGTTGCAGAGGTGACACTCGGTTCAACTCCACCCCGGTCGGCCATTTTTGTAGTTTGATAGCAGAGATACGATTATCTAGCGGCACAGAAACTTTTTATTCACACGTTATTAACAAAATGTCAACAACGGAAGACTTGTCCAGCCAGCCTTTACATGTTCGAGCCAGAGTCGGAGCGGGAGCGAGATGAAAATGAAGACGACGAACCTGTAGAACAACGTCTTCATATGGATGTATCGCACTGGTGTGTACTGTATTTACACATGAAACTTTGGTCTTCCGACCTTTTACCACCGTGTCGATTTATTTTGATTAATATGTGCGAGGGAGAGAGAGCAAGACAGCGTCTAGTTTGGAGACGGTGATGTCTTGTTTACACCATGGTTTACACTTTCGCCTGGCCCTCTGGCCTGGCTCTGAAGAGAGTGAGCGCGCGCGCGACCGGGTCTCTCTATCTGCTCGTTCTTTCAGTTAAACATGCGCCCTTGTCACAAGCGCGGCAGTTTATCTACATTAGACGGTGTAATGAAGCGTGTGGGTTACTACATCCAACAACCGAACATTTTAACCTACCCTCTCGTAACTTCTGCATCCTTTAGCTTGGACTACAAAATTGCAGCGAGAAATAGAAATGGCGGATTGCTCGAAGTGTTGGGCTGGAAGTCAATGCACTTATTTGGCAGTTCCGCTGCAAATACTGTGACGTAATAGTTCAAAAAAAGTCATAGATAACAGAAAAATCGGAACAGGTTGAAAAATATGACCAAAACAGAATATAAAAGATATCAACGAAGCACCTGAAGAAAATAATTTCATATTTTCTGTACTTCTAAACACTCCAAATATACAACAAAATGCATTTAAGGGCTAAAAAAGTGCATTTGGCATGATATGTCCCCTTTAAAGTTTTAGCCAAAAAATGTTTTAATATATCTATATAGTTAACGATAATAACCTTGGTAAGTGTGGACGTCTAACATTTCAACATGACATGTTTTGAAAGGCGTGATGCTCCCTAAAACTTTCCACAGCTGAAGACAATTTGAAAACCACACTTTAAAAATATATCCCTGAACAATCCAGACACCAAATAAACACATTAAAATGTTCCATTCTGTTCGGAAATATAAATAGAGCTATATTATAAATCAGCACAATTATAAAGATTAAGCTATTGTGTGCAGTTTTCCCTTGTTTGTCTCATTTTATTTGTCGTTCTCAATTAATTTTCATTAACAGAACAGAACAAATAATCATCATTTATTACACGTTTTAATGATTTTTCTCAGCTGCATTATACATCAACTGAAACAGTGCAGAGCTCATTATTGACTCATTAGAGAGTTTTTATTTCTGTCTTTGCTTGATAATTATTCGTTTAAAATTACATTTCACCGAGAAAAAAGAAAAGAAAAGAAAAAGTCTGTCATCATTTGCTCACCCTCATATCATTTCAAACCAGTATGACTTTTTTTCTTTACACTGTAAACATTTTTTTCCCCTAAATCAACTTAAAAAAGCTCAAATAAGTATAATCCAGTTGGTTGTACAAGTTTTTGATTTGTTTTGTTTTTTTATTTTGCCTACTTGAATCACGCATAACATAAAAGTTAAATTGGTTAAATTATTTTGTTGAGTAAATGGGAAAACAAACGTTGCCATGACTTATTAAATCATATATTTTACAGTGTTTGCTGGAGCACATAAAGAAACATCAGTCAGAACCTTCCGCTCTTTTCCGTTTATTAAAAGCAGATGTTTATAAGAGGCTGTACAACGATTACAAAACGTACAACAAAAGCACCAGCGAAAAGCGAATGACAGAATTTCTGTGTTTGGGTTCATTTTCCTTTGAAATGTCCTGAAGCTTTTGTTAAGTCTGAACTACATCCGTTTAATCGTCTATCTTTTTCATCTCCATTGTTTCATCACTGATGTACAAATATTCATGCAAGAACAACAAACTCCCTCTATTAGCAGCACTAGCACTCATGTCGACTCTCATCGACTCTCACCGCGGACACAAGATCTTTTAATCAAATGCATTTAAATAAAAAAACAAAACAATATATTAACCATTATTCAGCGTTTCATATTAAACTGCTTCATGCAACTTTGATCAGGTTTGTAAACTGTCACTGTCACCCCCCTTTTTGAGCATAGATGTGAAAATCCCAAATTAAATGGTTGTAATTCATGAATGCTTTGGAATACAGACCTAAGATTGGTCACTCAGCATATGATTGCTGAAGCAAAATCAAAGTGTAAAAGTTATAGTTTACTGTAAAACAAATGTACTGTACTAAAAGTGTTTTCATTTTATACAAAAAATATATTTGACAAAATAGTATTTCCTCTAAAATTGCTTTAAAATCAAAGCCATTTGTAACCCTGGAACACAAAACCAGTCACGAGTCGCACGGGTATATTTGTGGCAATAGCCTACAATACAATTGTGTGTGTCAAAATTATCGATTTTTCTTTTATGTCAAAAATCATTCGGATATTAACTAAAGATCATGTTCCGTGAAGATATTTTGTAAATTTCCTACCGTAAATATATAAAACATGTATTTCTGTGAGTGAATGCAGCACAATCGTGATCATAAATGAACAACTTTAAAGGAGATTTTCTCAATGTTTTGATTTTTTTGCTCCCTCAGATTCCAGATGGTCAATAGTTGTATCTCGGCCAAATATTGTCCTATCCTAACAAACCATACATCAATGGAGAGCTTATTTATTCAGCTTTCAGATGATGTATAAATCTCAATTGTGAAAAAATTTACCCTTAGAACTGTTTTTGTGGTCCAGGGTCACATATGTCTAAACAAGTTGTTTTCCAAATTTGACGTTGATATCAGAAAAATTTAAGACTTTTTTAGGCACTATCCCAAAAACAGTCACCGGGGATTAGGGATATGTTAGGATTAGTGTTGCTTTCGTCAACGAAAATTATGACGAAATATTGTCGTCAACGAACCGTTATCACCTGACGAAAACGAGACGAGACTAGACGTAAATGCATGGTCATGTGACGATGACTAAAATACATGTATAATGCAATATCGTTGACGAATAAAAACGAGACTAAATGTGGTTTAAAAAATAAAAACTATGCTAAAATGTCTCTTCATTTTCGTTGACCAAAACGAGACGAGACGAAATGTTAAAACGTCACGACGAATGAGAGAGTTGTGCGTGAACCCATAGCTTTGTCGGCTTTAAATTCTGGATTGCGATCTGGTCACCCGATTATCAGCGAATTTAACAATATATTACTCCATTAGTTATTCTATTAAAATGTCTCATTGATATATTTGACACATTCATAATCATTACATTTGCCGGTTCTTTGTGACAGCTGTATGTTATTGGCAGCGTCTGAACGCGTCACCGCATCAGCGCCAGAACATGGAGATTTTATTTTAGAGAATAATCGCACAACCTATTCGATATCCTATAATTAAATAAACTAATCGAATATCCAAAAATCGTGACTCATCTCTGCATGGAATCCAATTGTTTCTTTTCCCAAATCTTCACTCACGTCACGTCTCGATCACCCATTTTCTAAAGGTATTATAAACGTTTCTTGGTTCGCTTTTAATTAGGCCTATTATATTCGTATTCTTTACTGGGGTAAAGTAGAAAAACGTTTAGTTTTTACAACTTTAGTGTTTAGTTGTAAAGCGCGTTTCACACGCGCGGGTGATTTTTAGTTTCACTTTCTCTGGCAGCGCGATCTCAAACATAGCCTAAATATTTCGCCCTTGTGGAGGATAAAATTCGCTCTTCAAACCAATTTACATCAAGTAGAAAACACGAAGATATCATAAAGAGATCGATGGAGATCGATATCTTCGTGTTTTCCTGCTCGTGTCCCACATCCCTCTCAAAGCGCAGAGTGTGTAGGCTATATCACGCGTCTTTGTGTGGAAATATAAAACGAGTTTTTTTGTTTTTTGTTTTTTAAATAACCCCCCAACCACCGCCGGTATTTGGTCCATTACCGCGGTGGTAAAAAAAAACCTGCCACCATCACAGCCCTAAATATAGGCCTACTAAATAGCCTATAATAAGATAGCCTTGTTTGAAATTCTATATTGACAAGGTTAAATATAATCGCATTACTAAAAAGAGACTAAAATACAATTTTCATTGACTAAAACTAGACTAAAATGTCATCAATTTTCAATGACTAAAACTAGACTAAAATGTCATCAGTTTTTGTCGACTAAAACTAGACTAAAATGTCATCAGTTTTCGTCGACTAAAACTTGACTAGACTAAAAAGAGTATGAATGTGACTAAAACTAATAAAAACTAAAATGACAGCCTGACACAAAGACTAGACTAAAACTAAAATTAAAACAGGCTGCCAAAAACAACACTAGTTAGGATGATACCTCATTTATGATGATTACTAAAACATGTGATGGGGGAAAAAAGGCACAAAAAAAAAAAAAAAAGGGAGTGTCATTCATGGTAACACATATGGTATGTGTGAAGTTTCCAGTCTGAGCAGTGAAAGTGACCCAACAGTCCCTGGTGACCCAACAGGAAGTTTACCTTTGAGCAAAACATCTCGGAATTTCCTACTGACATAATAAAACTTGAGCATTTTAACATGTTAACTCAGATAAACATTTACACAACATGGTCACAGTGGTCAAGCATTTTGTGTTTGTCAGCGATCCAAAGCACTTGTGATTCAAGCTTGAAAATATGATTTCACTTTGAAAATCATTTCCATCTGCTCAATTTGCCAGATATGTCCAGTATTTCCTGGACTTTCTTCTCTTATTGTTTTTGATGAAAGCACGTAGCCTCTGAACTGATGTCCAATCCTCTGAATGTCACTGATACGGACTCAATATATTACAATGAAATTAAACATTTAACATCTAGCTTGAATATCCGTTCAGTGGTCTTACTGAAAGTGACCCTTCAGTGCCATACAAATGCCTTCATCTTTCAATCAAAATGCAATAACCCACTTTCCTTTTCCACTAGCATGATGATGACGGTACGAGCAGGACACCGTAAAACTAAAGCAAACACTGAAGCCCTACTTTTTTAATACGTTCCTGACTTCATTTCAATACAATGCTGTGTGTGCATGAAAAACTTGCTCCATCTTTTAAATGACTCCATTCCAGTAAGTAACAAGACACTTTTCATGATCCAACCAATTCCCAGTGGATAATTAAGTCCGGACATTCATATTCTTCTTGACGAACATCCTTTTTAACTCATAAATAAATCAGACTACGGATGCAAAAGTGATTTTGAACTGTTTCAATTTGACTAAGTATCTTTCTAAGGGAACAATGATGGAAATACTGATTATTAGAGTTTGAATAGCAAAAAAAAAAAAAAAATGAATCTACCTCACTTAAACCAAACATTGTCCTATAATCAGGAAAAACCTGACAAGATTTACAGAACAACACATTTATGAAAAGATTTCTATTAGAGCTGTCACAATTTACCTTGTGTCGTGCCGATTTAACGGTAAAATAACAGAAGTGGCGCATTCCCAGATCATCTATGAACTGCAACATTAAAGTGTTTTATAAGTTTGCAAATCCATTTGAAACCATTTAAAAATCATGATATAGCATTGTGCTATTGTGAAATCACAAAGTCTGTGATTCAGTTAAATAAATATATGCACAGCGGGTTTAATTGTTTACATGTGTGCAGGTTACATGTTTCTCAGTAAATGCTGTCGTTTGGGTTTTAAATAATGTGCATTTGGGAACGCATATAAAGTCTGACGCGCTTTGTGTTTCATAGAGAAGTGTTGCGCTGTTAGAAGTGTTTACATGCGTGGAGCGTCTCAAACGCTTATAACATTAATCTGGGAACGCAGCATACGCCATTTCATCAGATTTGTAACGTATAAACCCATGCCAAAACAGGAGAGACTTCTTTTAAAAACAGCAAAAATCTTTTAATCAAACATTGGCTTATAAAACAGTTTAAATGTTAATAATTGCATTATAGTACACACCACAGCATGCAGTACTAGTACATTCTGAACACAGCAAATTTAATTTTATTTAATTTAAAAGCACAGTTTTGCTCATCTGATATTGACCCACTATCAGAGATACATTAGTGTGATTTACATTAGTGCAAATCCTCAACAGAGCAATAAAACCACTAACGTCGTACAGTAAGTGTTCAGCAAGAGCTAAATGACGCTCTCATGTGGGCCTACGAGACACTTTTGAGAAGTGATTTTAATCTTGAGGTTCATGAACTAACAGCTCGGCCTCAATGATCGTTCTGTGGTGTCCTCTTGCCTCATTTTTAAATGGAAATGTCAAATAAACACTGAATCTTATTGGATTCAGACCTCCACTCAAAACAAACACAGAATCTCTTTTTTGAAGACAATAAAGTTCACGTGGCAATGCTCTAGAAGCCATTTTATGATTCTACTAAACCTTTTAAACATTTGTTGTATTTAGGATTGTTAATCACTGACACAGATTTAAAGAGCTGATATTAAGATGATCAGCTTTATTGTGCTCATCAACAAGAAATAAACTAGATATTTACATGGTCTGAATAAAATGTGATGGTGTTTGTTTCGTAAAAACTAAACGAAAAAGTAAAAAAAAAAAAAAAAAAGAAAGGCAAACAGCACAAAAACACCCCCATAATGATGTCAGCAGCAGCTGGGATGTTGTTGGGTTTGTAAACACACTTTCACAAGGTCACGACCACATTTTTTTCTAATACGGAGCATTAAATCTGACAAACAAACTTTAAAGAAAGAGTTGAGGGGTCACAGACACCCAAAGACCCCTCTGACAGTCGTGACCAATAGAGGGAAATCCGCTTGATATATTTACATCCAGACGGCTGTTTCTGAGGATTCCAGTAAAAAAAAAAAGCAGGAGGGTGGAGAGCAGGTCTGACATCAGAGTAATGTGAAGCTCCCACTCTTTTAAGAGTCAGGCCGTGCCGGGCGCTCGACACAAACCACAGCGCGCAGAGAAACACACATCTGGATCTGCTTTCTGGAGGAGCTGAGGTACGTACTGCACTGATTCAATTACAAGACCATGTGTCTGCCAATGTCATTTTAAACTGAATGTGCATTAGACGTGATGTGTCCATTGCACTGTATATCTTAAACTCAGTTGTTTTAGAGCAGTTTTGAAAGAAATTAATAAAGCATGTTCGCTCAAAGGACTTTCCAGGAACAACATGTTCTGCTTCTACAGAAGTAGAAGAACAGGAGGAACAAAACAAAACACAAGCAAGAGAAAAGGCAGAAGAAAGAGACGTTTTGGTATTTTTAAATTGTGCTGTTTAAAGCTTGACATCAAACTTAGAAATTAAAACATGTACATTATTGTCAGGTTTATGTGTTGGTTGGTCTGAACGTCTGGAAAGTATCAATGCAAGGATATTTACAGCTCAATTCATGTACTTTTTCAAATGTTTTTTCTTGTGATATTTGCATCATGTAAATCAAGATTACGGTACTCAAGCGGGTGACTGTTAGTACGGTGAACTACTCACTTGATGAACACTAACTTGTGTTTGTGAGGGTCTATATTAAATTAAACACACACACACAATTTAAAAAAAACATGGGTTAGCATATGCACTCTTGACTATTTCTAGTTTTTCAAAATGTTTGAACCTTTGAACTTTTTATTCATCAATGAATCCTTAATATGAAGCAGCACAAATGTTTTCAACATTGTTAATAATCCGCATATTAGAGTGATTTCTGAAGTATCATTTCTGAAGACTGGAGTAATGATGCTGAAAATTCAGCTTTGATCACAGAAATAAATTACATTTTACAACATATTCACCTAGAAAACTGCTATTTTAAATTGTAAAAATATTTCACAATATTACAGTTTTTACAGTGTTTTTTTATTTATTTATTTTACTTTCAAAAACATTTAAAAAAAAAATCTTACCAACTCCAAACTTTTAAACGGTAGACAGTATATTATTTAGACTCTTAATCATTAGGTTCAGACAGTCACATCCTGAGATAAAATTCACATCCTGAGATAAAAATACATAAACAAAACACTGAATAAAATATGTAAATACCTAAACAGCTTATCTAATCACAGACTATTCTTTGTTGCTTAGTCATGGTTAACAGCAATTAGTCAGACTAAACAGATTCAGTCTTCTGACTACTGACCCATGAAGGGAAAAATCAATGTTTTAGCCTAAGTTTGTTCATTTCCTTCCCCTGCTGTTTTCCACCTCATCAGCCGCCTGACAGACGCTTTCCCCTTAAAACACTGGAAATATTATGCAACTACACAACGCTTTATTACTGTTAGATGCCACTTCGTGGATTCCAGGATTTACTCATGTCGTTCCAAACCTCTATGACTCTCTTATTTTATTACGTGGATCAAAGCACTGCTTTTTTACATACAACGAAAAGCAAGACGTATGAGTTTGGAACGACAAGAAGGTGAGAAAATGCTGACAGCCTTTTCAATTTTCAATTTCAAACTCTTGCTTTACCAAACAAATACGATTTTTTGAAAAAACTCTAATCACTGCATTTATTTGATCAAAAACACACACACAAAAATGTGAAATATTAAGTATGGAATAATTTACACACCCAAATAATAATGCAGACCCGAGGTGGTAATGCAAAAGCAATAATTCAACGGCCCGGAGTCAATTATTTCGCTTATATTACAGTTACCACACATCAAAACATTGTTCAGATTATGTATTTCAAGACATCTGTCAGGTTTTTGTTCTTAAAACGCTCTTGTGTGTGGGACTAATTTCTTACGCATCTCATCCCAAGCCTACGTTTTTTCGTCATTTTAGAGCTAGTTACGGAGACCTGAGCCACTGATAGCAGATTAATGCAGTTATTAATGCTGTTATGAGAGAGAGAGAGAGAGAGAGAGAGAGAGAGAGAGAGAGAGAGAGAGAGAGAGAGAGAGAGAGAGAGAGAGAGAGAGAGAGAGAGAGAGAGAGAGAGAGAGAGAGAGATTAAGTGTGTGTGAATTACCTGAATCTGTGTGTCTCTGAACAGTGTTCGGCTGCAGCGTCTCTAATAGTGAAACTGTAAGTTGATCTGCTTCAAGAACAGCGCCGTTATTCCCTCGCTATAGTGAGAAATATCATGTAGCTTTTAAGTTGCTGAACTATACTGATAAAATCACCAGAGCAGCGCTGACGACACGTTCCTGCGCGAGTGTCTCCGTACTGTATGTGTGTGTGTTTGAGTGGGAGAGTGCGGGAGAAAGAGACTGCACTTTTCCATAATACATACATAATACATAAGTACATCAGTGACTTTTGTGGGAATTGGTTCTGTGGGCTGTTAAGACCTTTGAAATAACTGAAATCATGTGGCGAAGTGATATGGATCTGTAATGCGGTCGAAACCTGCTGGAACTACTTTAGTTGTGCGTTTCCCTGAAAATAATTGCACATCTTAGAATGTTTGTCAGCTAATCAGAGCATTCAACAGCCCTGTATAATACAATTAAAAATAACTATTTTCTGTTTTAATATATTTTACATTACAAGCATTTCTTATTATCATCAATATAAAAAGCAACTAAATATTTTTTTTGGGAAACCAGTATTCTTTGATGAATAGAAAATATATATTTCAAATGTTTTGTAACATTATGAATGTCGCTTTTTCAATTTAATGCATTAACTGTCATATAAAAGCATTACTTTCTTAAAATCCTCGTTTAAATCCTCCTTTAAAACTTTCGAATGTTAGTGTATCACAGATTTCACAAAAAATATTGAGCAGCACAACCATTTTTAACATTGATAATAATAAGAAAAAGTCATATTATCCCATATTTAAATTTAAAAACTGACGCTAAACATCTCTTCTCTTCACAGAAACATGGAGCACGACATAAAAGCAACAACATTATCAATCCTTTCTACAATTCCTACGACCATCTCGAGGAACAACCTCACCAATGACACCCAGTGTCCGCATTCTGAAGTGTGGGACTGGTTGTACGTCATGCAGCCGGCTTACATGTTCATCATCTGCGTGCTGGGAATTCTGGGAAACGTCTTCGTCCTGCTGGTCTTCGGCCTGCATAAGAAAGCATGTACGGTGGCGGAAATCTACCTGGGGAACCTGGCGGCCGCCGACCTCCTGTTGGTTTTGTGTCTGCCGTTCTGGGCGATCAACATCGCTAATGGTTTCGATTGGCGATTTGGGTCGGTTATGTGCCGTTTGGTCAACTCAGGAATCAAAATGAACATGTTTTGTAGTATTTACTTACTAGTGTTGGTCAGCGCAGATCGTTACGTTGCGCTCGTCCATGCCATGTCTCGCGGTAGAATGAGACGACCGCGATACGCCAAGCTCAACTGCATCGCCGTTTGGTGTTTCGGATTAATCCTCAACATCCCAACGTTTCATTTCCGAGAAACTCAATTCATCCCGCAGCTGAACGTCACGGCTTGTATTCTGAACTATCCGAGTCCCGATGTCAGCCTCGCTTGCGACATCCTTCTCATTTTGCTCGGCTTCATCATCCCAGTTTTGGTGATCACCTACTGCACGCTGAAGATCATTCGAGCCCTGAGCGAGCAAGTCGTCGACCGCTTTAACGCGGAAAACACGGAAAGGAAAGCCACCATCCTGGTGCTGGTGGTGCTGTTGGTGTTTCTCTTGTGTTGGGTGCCGTTCCACCTCGTGACCCTCATGGATATCCTGCTGCGCTTCGGCCTCCTCGGCGGATGCGACTTTGAATCCGGTCTCGACGTCTCCAATCAGATATTCACCTACTTGGCTTTGAGCAACAGCGTGTTGAACCCGATACTCTACGTGATCGTGGGCAAGAACTTCAGGAAGAAAGTCAAAGAGCTGATAAAGCAACTTACGGAGAGAAAACCAGATTCGGCAAACGGTTCTACAAGATCACAGCTCTCATCAACCTTAAAGACATTCACAACATTTTAAGACAATTATGTGTACAATGTTCATAATTGTAATATATAATGTTTGTTTAATATGTCAGTTTTTATGTATGCTGTAAAAAAAATATCTTATGAAGTTGTAAATATAACATTATTGGAGTATGTACTATTTTAGTTGTTCTACTTCAAAATTTCACATTTAATGCAATGCCGTTTCATCGTAATTATTTGTCAAATTTTGAGTGAAAATGTTTATGCACCGTTTTTTTTAAAGGTTACGTGATTACTCTTTTTAAAATGTGTGTATTTTTCATTTTATGTTTTGAAATGGTGGTGTGTGTTTTATTTTTAAAGGATGTTTTTTTTATATGTTGAAGTCGTGCTGATGTTAAAAGTCAATAAGCACTGAAATTAATGGAAGGACAATATTAAAATACTGCCAAATTGCAATCAAACTCACAAATACAATTGCACAAAAAACTCCAGGTTGCATAGATGTTTGCATGTTACTTTGGATAAAAGCATCTGCAAAATGAACAGTAGTATTTGAAAGCAGTGTAATCATTACAAAATACATAAAACAATGCAAAGGGTGTACTGTGGTACTTCTTCAAAAAACATGGTAATATCATGGCACTTCATTTTACAGTCCTGTTTCCCATGTACATACTATAGTAATTACAATAGCTGGGTAATAACGAGGAAACTAACCCTAAACCTAGCCCTAAATCTAACCTTATCCCATGTAGTTACCATAAATTATATTACCCAGTACTTTCTAAGGTAAGAATACTGTAAAATAAAGTGCAACCCACTTTTTGTCTTTGTAATGCATGTTAAATATCAGACAAAAACAGCCAGATGAAGAAGTCTGCAGACTGTCAGAGAAAGTCAAAGAGCTGATAAAGCAACTTAAGGCTAGAATCCATTACACACCTTCAAATCTAAACAGATTTTAAACCACTAGGCATCATAGACTTGCTGACTTTGTAAACGGTTACAGAGGAAAAACTAGGCATCAAACACTAAACGACGGAGGATCACACTACCAGGCTTTTAAACCGTTCTGGACGCGACAAACTCGCACAGATGGCTTGCTGCGAGGAGACACATGACAGATGAAATGAACATGGATGTGCAGGAGATGAGCGCAGTGGCGACTGTGTGCTGGATCACAACAGAAAAAATTAGTCAAGTGCCCACAGTCTTGGGTGAATAGATGCGGTCAGAATATGGACTTGAATGGTGCAGTCAGTGGTTTTATCTGTGCTGATGAGTCACATAATTTGTTACACGTGTTAATTTACTTTAGTATTGCAACACTGGTAGATGCGTTATACACTTCAATATGTGTTATAACCAGGGTTTTCAAAGTGGGGGCCGCGGCAAGTTGGAAGAAAAAAAAAATCAGCCGCTTTTCACGTGACCGATCAGTCTGACATATGCTGATTTTATGCCAGTCAAATGCACTCGGGTGCCGCATGATTAACTTCAGCATCACACGTGCACACGAAACGCACATGTAGGAAACCTCGTGAATTACGGCCGTTTCAGAGCGCTGCTCACGCTCAATTAAAGTGAAAGCACACTTTTGATGGACAAAATAAATATGATTTCACACAAAAAGTGCCTAAAATGCACATAATTTGCATGTCTAGTGTGTTTTAACAAGAACTGGAGTAGGCTATGTCAGAAAAGAAAATGAAGACACAAAAAAAATTATAGGCTAGAAAATGTACCCATTTAAACTTGTTTTTATTATTCAGTTTGGGTAAAAGTATATATGGTGAAAATAAATAGGCTAAATCAGCTAAAATCAATGAAAAATCGGAATCGGCTTAGAAAATTGTGATCGGTGCATCTCTATAATCTTTTTGATTGGCTGGTATCAAACACTATCACATAATCTGATGTTCACCTAGATGTTTTATTTATTTATTTCTACATTTGCCGTAGTATTGTCGACGGGTTCAGTAACATCCTGCAAAAGGGGGGCCTTGGCCAGAACCTAGTGGTTATTGGGGGGTCTTGTCATGGAAAAGTTTGGGAAGTCCTGTGTTATAAAATAGGCTTAAAATATCAAACATTTTTTGATATCCTCCGACAGGATGGAATCATAGTCTCAAATCTGAAAACTGGTGGAGACTTTCAGGCAACTACTGTTGACTAATCTAGACTGAAAATCAGGGCAGGTCTTTACAGAGAAGAAAACTGATTCGACAAGCTCAATTTCTACAAGATCACAGCTCTCATCAACCTTAAAGACATTCACAACATATTAAGACCATTATGTATACAATATTCATTCATAGGCAAATCTTTGATAAATATGTCAGTTTTGATGTATGTGGCGTTACTTATTTTAAAACGTTGCACATTTCTTTAATGCTGTAGGATGCTAAAAATCTGGGTAATAGTTTAGGGGTCCAGTTCTCACCATTAACTAGTTGCTTTGCATGCATATTACTAGGATATTGGCTGTTTATTAGAACTTATAAAGCACATATTATATTAAGCCTTATTCAGCATGAACATATTCTACATCCCTTAATCCTAAACTTAACAACTAGCCTATACCTTACTAATAGTAATAATTAATAAGCAGTAATTAGGAGTTTATTGAGGCAAAAGTCATACTTAATACTGAGAATTGGACCCTAAACTAAAGTGTGACCAAAAAAAAATGAAAAATGTGGCAAAATGTGGCTATAGTTTTTAAAAGCAGTGTTATCCTTATGAAATACTACTTGTTCAAAAAACACGGTACAACTCTTGGAACTTTTTGTCTGTGCAACGCCTGTAAAATATCAGACAGACACACCAGCAATGATGTTTCTGTTTCCAGCGTCTGTTTCCAGGGTCAGAAAATGACTGGTTGGTCAAATTAAAGAATGTGCGACAGACTTTTTCCAGTAATGACTCTTCATCCGTCTCTCTTTGTGTGTCTATGAATAACACCATCCTAAATAGTGTTTTCCCAGTGATACCTCAAACATGTTTTCAAGAAGACTGTGGCCGGTAACACAGCAGTGCGGCCGGGTGTCTGTACTGTAATCTGTCAGCGTTTGCTCAAATAAAGCATATATTTTTGCAAATGAGTGGTATTCATCATAGTCTTTTAAACAAAACATCTGCCTTTAAAAATAACATCTCTTGGCTGCATTTCCAGTGCTTGAAAGCATTTGTATGCCCCCTGGAATTGATTTTAAAAGGCATTTTTACCTTTTTTTGTGGGCATTTTTCTTTCTAAAAATATAAAACATGTCAAATACCTTCAGTTATTTTAAATAATTAAATAATTTCTCATTCTGGATCATTCTAACAGTTTTCCCCCCAACAAAATCCACTTGAGCGTCGCATTAAACAACACTCGCCTCTGGAACTGTAAACAAAATATTATCTTGAAAAAATGAAGCAACCAGCTGCGAAACATTTCTAAGTTCACTCAACTTCAGTAGTTGTGCTGCCAACTAGCTATAAGTTTTCTAAATTCATTCAAGCATCCTCAGAAAGAGCATCTGAATAGTTATGAAGAGTTTGTTAAATAGATGTTGAATGAACTACCACTTTAACTTTAAGAAATAAAACAACTGTTGTCCTGAGGCTCCGCAAACTCAGGATCTTTCATCCAGATGCATGTATCACAACACATATGTGTATTAATGTATAACGCTGTCATTATATCTAATAGGCCTATTCAGAGGATTTATGAAAAATAACCAAAAGCAACACTAACCACCATAATGGTGACTTCAAAACTAAAATATGAATTACATATAATACAAACTAATAATAGCCTAATAATATTAATGAATAACAAAAAATAATTGACAAACCCTAAATACAAAACCTACTAATGCTTTAACCAAACACACAAAAATAAATTATTTCAGTGATATGAATTATGGGTATTACCTTCATTTTGTTGTTCAGTGCATATACTTTGCAAAAGTAGGCTATTCAAACTGTCTGCATGAATTTACTTCAGTCAGACTCAGTATATTTTACTTTAATCTGCTTGAAACAATTGTTTATTTACATTTTTGCGTATTGCTTTATATTGTATTTAAATGTTCAGTTCTTTTAGTTACAAGAAAAAGTTATTAAACCATATAGTACGACAACACTTTTTTTGCAACTTATCTCAATATTGTGATAATACCGTATACTGTGATAAAAGCTTCAATTATTGCAACATTTTGATTTAAATGTGATACTGTCACATGCCTAGTTACAGTTACAGGTCACGAGTCACGACAGTGTCTGCAGAAGCGCTAAACCCCATCACACAGATTACAAGGAAAACATAACAGCTATATTTTGGTCATCACACTTTAAATATGTGAGCCATTTTGTCGCTGTCTGTAACATTTGTCTGCCCAGTTACAATTAATCTCTGAAGCCGTACATCAGCTTCCACACACTCTCTCTCACAGCAGAAACTGATCTCACATCGACCTCTACTGGTAGAGGAGTTGCATTACAAGAGTATTTTACAGGTTAGAATAGCTGAAACCTTATACCACTATCTCTCTATAAAACATCAAATCCATCTATCTATCCTTCTATCTGTACATCCATCCGTCTATCTATCTATCTATCTATCTATCTATCTATCTAACACAAAATCCATCCATCTATCCTTCTATCTGTACGTCCATCCGTCTATCTACAGTACCAGTCAAAAGTTTGGAAACATTACTATTTTTAATGTTTTTGAAAGAAGTCTCTTATGCTCATCAAGCCTGCAGTTAAAATGTTTTTTTTTTTGCATTTTTGTGATGCAAAGCTGAATTTTCATCAGCAAGTACTCCAGTCTTTGGTGTCTTATGATCTTTCAGAAATCATTCTAATATGCTGATTTATGATCAATGTTGGAAACAGTTGTGCTGCTTAATATTTTTTTTTATAACCTGAGATATTTGATGAATAAAAAGTTAAAAAGATCTGTATTTACAGTTTTTCTCAGTCGCTTTGGTGCATTTCTCACATCACTATTTACATTTGCACAACAGTTAATGCAGTTCTCAAAACAATTAGTACAAACTGCAAAACCTAGTTGATAACCTGCAAAAGCGTGTCACTTGCTCAAAATGGATAGCTCATTCCTCAAAAGCAAGTATTCATGTCAATGAAAGTGTCAGTGTCATCAAGATGAAAAGTCCTGACACCATTTTTTATGAACAAGATAGTCAAATGGCTTTGTCATGTTTTCATTATGACAGTTTACTCTGTAAATGTTTTCCAATGCAAAAAAGTCAGATCTCGGTGACACCACCTGAACATGCTCGAGACAGCACTATATACTATTTGCACAGCCATTTGAAAAATACAGTAAAGTTGCACATTACTGTATTTAGTGAGGTAACTGAGTACAAGACACTGAATATGTATGTTTCACATTTTTACTGCATATGCTCTTTGCAATTCTAATTTGTTCACAGCATTGTGCAAAAGAAAAAATACACCTTTATTTACAACACACATAAACTCCCTTTGGGTAGAGCTGTGCACAACTGTAAACAATATTGCAGTACATATTGGAACTGAACATACAACATACATAGTACTGTAATCATTCATGCACATCCAGGCGTTCCTCTCTGTCTGGCCACATAATTTCATCTACGTCATAGTGAATATCATCTCTTGCAATCAGAAAAAGAGAAAGGGTCTTGCTTTTTGCAGGTTTTTTTTTTTTTTGTGTGTGTGTGTGTGTGTGTAAAATTTGCTTGACAGATTTTGACAACTAGTTCAACATTTTTGTATGTAATGACTCAAGCAATGAAATGAGGACTATTAGTTTTATATGGAATGACTATTCAGCATTCACAAGTATAGTTCATTTTGACTGACATGACATAAGCAAATGATAATGTTATAAAACAGCAGAGAGTTGTATGAAAGCAATTGATGCATGTCCAAAAGCATTTGCAATTTGTTGGAAGGAATGAGAAACTTCTACTATGATGTGCACACATGACTAAATGTTGTGGAGGTTGAACTAACTGTTGTGCAAATGTAAATAGTGATGTGAGAAATGCACCAAAGCGACTGAGAAAAACTGTATTTAGAATAGAAATCTTTTGTAACAATATGCACTACCGTTCAAAAGTTTGGGAACAATAACAAATTTTTTTTTTAAGAAATTAGTACTTTAATTCAACAAGGATGCGTTAAATTGATAAAAGGTGATGGTAACGATTTATATTGTTAGAAATGTTTTTATTTTGAATAAATGCTGTTTTTATGAATAAATGCTGTTAACGTTTTATTCATCAATGAATCCTGAAAAAAGTATTCCAAAAAAATATATTAAACAGCACAACTGTTTCCATCATTGATAATAACTGAGTATCAAATCATCATATTAGAATGATTTCTGAAGGATCATAAGACACCAAAGACTGGAGTACTTGCTGATCAAAATTCAGCTTTGCATCACAAAAATAAATTACATTTTAAAATATATTAAAAAAGAGAACCATTATTTTAAATTGTAATAATATTTCATAATATTACTGTTTTTTTTTTGCAGGCTTGCAGGCTTGATGAGCATAAGAGACTTCTTTCAAAAACATTAAAAATATTAATGTTTTCAAACTTTTGACTGATACTGTCTCTATCTATCCATCTGTCTGTCTGTCTATCTAGTCCGTCCGTCCGTCCGTCCGTCCGTCCATCCATTCATCCATCAATCTACCCGCTCATACCTCCATCTATCTATCCGTCCGTCCATCTATCCATCCATCCATCTATCTATCCGTCCGTCCATCTATCCATCCATCCATCTATCCGTCTATCTATTTGTCCATCCATCCGTCCATTAATCCATGTATCTATCTGTCTGTCTGTCTATCTGTCTATCCTTCTTTCTGTCTATCCATCCATCTGTAAGACTGGAAAAACTGGAAGAGAGGGCAACTCTCTGAGAGAACAAAGGAAATTAACATTTGAACTCACTCTTGTGAAGTTAGCATCACCATTCGAGATGCAAGTCTCACCTCAGAATCATCCTAATCTACATCTCTTTCCCTCTTTCCCCACTCCTCCTCTCTCATGCTGAGATCACCAAAATTCACCCAAGAATCTATATGATTTAATGTGAACTATGATACAGTATTTAATGTTTGGTATCATTTGAAATGTCTCAGTGCGACTGGTACAAAGGTCTCATTCCCAAATAAGTAAACCAAGAGGTAATAAAGTTTTTAAGAGTTTAGAGATAACTCGCACACAGAGGAGGGTTTGTCTGACAGGCAAATGGCATCCTGCTCTCAAAAGGTGTAAACTCAATGCAAATTCCCATTGTTAGCAAATGTTTCCATGTAAATCAACCTCTGTCCCCAGTAAGTCTGGGACGGTATTTAATGCAAATTCCCACTGTGAACTCATGTTTACAATTGAAAAGAGGTTTCTGCCTTGGTCTGAGTATTTAGGGAGATTTGTAGCTCAAATTAGCCTGTGAGTGGCCGAGACTCTCAGCATCATGTATTTTCTGATGTCAGGTTCACATCTTTTGTCTTTATTCCAGAGCATTAGATGTTTTGTATTTATTATCTTTGAACTGATTATGAAATTGGCATGATACATTTACCTGACATAATAAATTGTTACATTTGATTTTATTCTGACTGACACTGAAATTGTTTTCCCAAGTAGATTAAACAGATTCATATGTTCCCACAAGTTTTGGGTCAGATTAGTGACGACTAATATTTGGCACTAATTCAAGTGTACTTGGTTTTGCAAAGACAAGAAGTGAATTTCTGTTTAGGCCAGCAACTGCTGCTTGACCAACCTAAATCTGGGTGTGTCTTACCTCTGTTTTAATGTAATGTTACTTTAGATAAGTGTATGTGGGAAACCACGGCATGGCCAATCCAAAGCTATTATAAGAGAAGTAAAGTTGGTTGACTTATATCTGTAATAGTGGCCATACCTCTACTGAAGTAAACGTTTAAATTAAATTCAAGTGTATGCAATTCCACGGGGGCTATACCAAAGTATCTTTGATTTGGTAAGCGTGAATGCGACCATCTCAGGTATATATCATTTACCTCTGTTTGGTGATCAAAACTGATGAGATTGTGTACGTGAGACCCGTGTTAAACAGAAGGCGTGAGGACCTCTGAGCGACATAGCTCCCTAATCTGAACGGGTAAAATATACTTAAAGAGTTAAAAAGAATAATCAAACATTCGCTCACTTTTTATGATGCTCAGATATCATTAAAACCTTTTTAATTTATGGAGTCAGATGAAATAACGAGGTAATACATATGAGAAAATGTATTTCATTTAATCTTGTTGTGTTGCGAAAAAGGAAAGACACTAACGCGCAGAAACCTTCCCCGTATAATTGGAGACCGCCATTGGACCGATATACAGGCTTACACATCCATCTGACTATTTATCTATCTGTCAATCTACCCGTCCATACCTCCATCCATCCATCCATCCGTCAATTCATTCATCCATCTATCTGTCCATCCATCCGTTAATTTACAGAAGTACAAATATTTAGGGCCAATCTCATTTCTCTGTCTTACCCCTTCCCCTTCCCCTTCCCCTTCCCCTTCCCCTACCCCTTTGTCTGCGTCTTCCCCTTGCCCTTCGAAGGTAGGGAAGGGGTAAGAGTAAGGGGTAAGACAGAGAAATGAGACGCAGCCTTAATCTCTCAATTAATATGATCTTAAAAAAAAACTGTGCGTATAATAAAAATAGATTAGAATAACGTAACACTGCTCGCAACTGCCCAACTTTGCGTCATTTTAGTGTTATATTTTCTATTAGTATTATGTGAAGTATGTAATACTATCTAATAAGGAAACAAACCAATCCGCAAATAAATCAAGCACAATATCCAGAGTTTTGGCCCACAGACGTTGTGTTTGCATTTCTCTGAAGCCTTCATCTATCTCTCTTCAGTGTGTTAATAGTGTTCGTGTGCTCAACTATGGAAGACGAAGTCTGAAGTGTAAACAGATTCTGCCTCACCAGGAGCTCGATGACTGTGGAGGAATGTGTTCGTATAGACAGAGCTTTTCTCCGTCTCTTACTGAACATTCCTTCAACGAGAACAAGAAGATAAAGGAGGATAAAGTGAGGAATATCAGTCCACTCGCAAAGAAAACTACTCTTGGTGTAAAGGTAAGTAAAGTCATATATTATTTTATGATTTAAAGTGGCTTCAAAAAGTACTTGGATGATTTTATCACACAATTAGGCTATCTGAATATCATTCATTGCATTAGATCAGGCATGCATTCCGTCTTCATTTTCAATGGAGATACTTTTATGAAATGTTTTGCTAGTAAATTTTTTGTGCATTTTATTAAACAATAAATCAGTTTCCCAAATTGGGATTTACGTGCTGATAAAAAACAAAAAAAAGCTAATAATTGACAAAACATACAAATGTCAAATTAAAATAAATCATGTAAAAAATAACAATAAATAAAAATAAATCACTTACTAAAAAAGATAACATGTTTTATTTGTGTATCTGAGAACAATAAATAAATTTTCAAAATTGTTGAAATGACTTGTAGCCAATGCGATTACCTAAAATTAATTCAAAGCATAATATTTATAGATTTCAAATTTGAACCCACAGTAAAAGAGATCCGTCTTGTGCAGTGAGTTCAGCAGCACTTTTATCTTCTAGGATGCAGTCAGAAAAGCTCGTGTCGATGGCGACACTTCAGCCTCCAAATGCATCCGTCACTCCATCATATATGGATTTTTTCAACTCAACAGAGTGGCAACTAGTCTACTCCATTATTCCACCGTACATCTTCATCGTGTGCTTGGTGGGAATTCTGGGAAATTCTTTCGTATTGCTAGTGTTCTTGTTCCAGGGAAGCCGATGGTCCGTCCCTGAGATCTACCTTGGTAATCTGGCACTGGCTGACCTTATTCTTCTAGTCTGTCTGCCTTTTTGGGCCATGAACATCCTTAACTATTTCATGTGGTCTTATGGGGAATTCATGTGCAAAGTCGTCAACCTCTCCATCAACGTCAACATGTACACCAGCATCTACATGCTGGTCATGGTGAACGTGGACCGCTACCTTGCGCTCGTCTTGACCATGAAGGCTCGATGGCTGCGGCGGAAACGCTACGCTAAGCTCATTTGTGTTGTTCTTTGGCTGTTTGGTGTGGGAATGGGTTTCCCGACTGCCTTGATGCGGAAACTGAAAGATATTCCGGCTCACCAAGCCGTCGAATGCATACTGGATTATCCCAGCAAAAGTTGGAGAGTGGCTTATTTTATGCAGCTAAACCTGGTGGGCTTTGCTCTGCCGTTCCTGATCATCACATTCTGCTGTTTCAATATCGTCCGAGCCTTGAATAGAAGGAGAGACAACGTTAATTGTGAAGACAGAAACGACAGAAAGGCTACAATCCTGGTGTGCGCCGTCACCCTGTTCTTCCTCGTCTGCTGGGGTCCGTTTCACCTCGTAACTTTCATCGACCTACTCTGTGATCTGAGAGTTTTGGATGAGGATAAGTGGAGCCACTTTCTAAATATTGGACACCAGTTTTCCGTATACTTGGCGTTCTCAAACAGCTGCCTGAATCCGGCGCTCTATGTTTGCTCTGGAAACTATTTCAGGAGGAAAGTCAGCAGCATCTATAACAGAAGAAAACACTCGTCGGATGTGACTGCTCTACAGAGGACGGTTTTAACATCTACGACAACTGCCAATCAAATCAAGCCTGTTGTGTTATATGAGAAAGACTAGTTCGGGATTTTTACAACACAGCCATGATCTATCAATGCTATCAATCAGTGGCTCCAATATTGTTGCAATTATGGTTCCCACTCTTCTTGACCAAACAATTTTTAGATATGGCATTTTATATATATATATATATGCAAAGGCAAGGCAAGTTTATTTATATAGCACATATCATACACTATGGCAATTCAAAAGCTTTACATAGAAAGGAATTATAATAATCACACTATAGCAATTCATAGAGCTTTGCATAGAAAATAGACACAAAATAAAAGCAGGGGAAATTAAAACAGTTATAAAAGGAATTAAAATAAAATATGAATTTTATAATAAAAATGTTAAAACATATATAAAATGCCATTTCTAAAAAAATAATATATATATATGTGTGTAATTAAATTGTTTTGCACATCACACAAGATGATTTTAGATATTATTCCTCCTTAGCCGATTTAATTAATTTGATACATTTCCATTACATTTGTAGACCTAATCACAATAATCACACTTTTAAAATTCCCAGATTTTCCATGACTGTGGGAACCCTGAATAGGCTCTATGCACGAACGCTGCTGACGTATTTCCGGTAGGATCTCAGCCAGCGTCTTTACTTCCGCATAGCGCGTTCTATAGGACAATTCACTTCAATAAAAATCATTTTCTCAGAAACGGAGACAACGATTTTAGAAACTGATTCGCTAGTCGGATTTCGCGCGATATGAGAGAATACTCACCCTCAAAGTTGTTGATGTAGCTCGTAATTTATAATTTAAAGAACTTCTCTTTTTTACTCATATGTGTGACAGTTTAACTGCCTCACAATATTGTTAACTTCATTCACGTTAACCGCTGGAAGTTTTTGTAAACAGCGAGTGTAATTTGCCATTATCTCCACCTAATGCAAAAACTGCTTCTGACGCAGCACCGGATGTAACTGGGCGGGCTGAGACAAAACGCGGAAGCGATCGTGCATAGAGCCTATTATGAAGATTATACAGGCTCCAAAAATTAATTCTAAAGGAAAACAATGTGTCTTAACATTTAACATGAGGCAAGAATAACCAAAGGTTAAATGCACAACATTACAGAGAGTCATTCTGGCTTGAATTTAGCCGAAATTTAGTTAAAAGCCTTTGCTGCATCGGTTCTCAACATTTTCTTTTCCAAAACACCTGTGCTTCATAAATACCTGCTTCTAAGGGGACATTCACATTACACACGATGCACTTCCTTTTATAACTTGACAAATGCACAGCACTTACTGTATATGGTGTGAGGGGGAAAAAAACTGTGAAACATTAATTTACCACGTTTGCATAGACCAGCAAAAAAAAAAAAAAAAAAAAAATGCAATGCAATGCAATGCATTTCAACAATATATATAATTTTTAATCATAATTTTTATCTGCGCTTTTCAGTATTGGAAAAAATAAACGTATTATCAAAATGTCTCGACTCATTCTGAGGTTGTTGCAATGCATTCTGGGATTGTCTTCCCCCAAGGATGCATACAATTTTGGCCAAAGATGGTGAATTACTGTCATTCTGCATCAACACGTCAGCTTCAAACTGTTAGTGCTACACATTTTCACCTTTCTAAATATTTGATACGGTTACGCTTACGCTTACAAGTATTGATAAATACTTTTTTTCCAATAAACTATTTGGTAAATATTTGAATTTGGTTTTTGCCCTTGAGGTTAATGGGCAGAGCTTGAGATATAAACAGGAAGAGCTGGTTTAGAGGAAGTCGCTTTAGATAAGCAATGCTAGGCACAGATGCGCTTACTCAAACCATGTCTTCAGCTTCGATGCAACTTTGAACAAAGAGCACTGAGAGGTGAAGACCTTTATCTTATTATCGAAACAGCAATGTCACCACATTCACACACATTTGATAAAACAGCGGAGTGTGACATTTAACATCATTAGAAAAGCAACATGATTTGAAGGGAACTTGTACATGTGCAGGATTTAACCAGCAGATTTCTCATAGTCATGAGATTGCTAAACCAAATATGGTAAAAAGACACTTTCAAGCATAATATTTACATTAAACCGGCGATGCTGACAAATGCGCGTCTTGTTCACGATCCGGCCGAAGGGCTTCGACTTTCTGCCTTTCACATGTTTTTGGTCAATCTGGTAAAAGAGGTGCTGGAAATTGTTTAAACAGTCAAAATATCATCAAGTTCATCTTTACAATTAAGCTAAAACAGCCACTTAAAGAAGCATGTCATGAGTTGACCACTTTAACCAGCCGTGACTTAGTCTTCTTGGTTTTAACACCATCTATGCACCACTATTATTTTTTCACACTTTTAACTGTAATGTTGGGTTATTATTGTTCTCCTGTATCTCAAACAGTAGATAATGGTGCTAGGTCATGGGTCAAAGCAAGAACTTATAAAATGTAAATGTGTAATTGAATGCAATGCATGTAGCTTTGGATAAAAGCATCTGTCGAATGCATGAATGTAAATGTGCTGCTAACTTGTAAATATGCAAATACTCAAGCCACTGATATTTATATTACGTATAAGCAAATACTCTTCTACTAACCCACACATCTTTGCCAGACCCATTCAATGATCTCACCAGCTGGCTGGCAAATTTATTCGGAACTGCAACATATTACATTTTACAATACTCTGATCCTCGCTGATGTGAAACCAGCGATTCAAATGAGAGAGATACAAAACAGAAAACGGTACGTGACTCACTCAACATCAGTGGAAAATTTACATGCATTTTATCTAGGATGCTAGTAAGTGTAATAGGATGCTTCTTGTAAAATATTCCTCATTTTAAAAACACAAAATTGAAAATATGTGGAAAAATTAGGGCTGTGAAACGATTAATCGCATCCAAAATAAAGGTTTGTGTTTACATAATTTGTACTGTGTTTAAATATTTTGTATATGTACACATGCATGTATATTGTTTATTGCATGTATATATATATATATATAAATTTTTTTTATTTATGAATAAAATATTTATATTTAATATAGATTACATATAAATATATATAGGCTACAGTAGCCTATACACATGCAAATATTTCTTAAATATATACAGTTATATATACAATATATAATATGTGAATTGGGATGAAGCCAGGATCTAATGCAATAACCACTGCAGACTCTTGTTACACATATATACATCACATCTGTGAAGATGTTTCAGTTATCTGGTTTTAATCCAGATGTCTAAACTGTCCATACGTACGGTATGATAACACACGATACATCTGCAGTGCATCAGCTTTAAAGGAATTTGTGCAGAACGATTGTCTGTCGTTGCTGGTGAGATAGACGAACAGAGAGAGAGAGAGAGAGAGAGAGAGAGAGAGAGAGAGAGAGAGAGAGAGAGAGAGAGAGAGAGAGAGAGAGAGAGAGAGAGAGAGAGAGAGAGAGAGAGGTTAGGATTCAGATTAAACAAACACCCAGATAAAATACTATATGGATACTGAAAAATGGCAAATCCTAAAACTAAATTGGATCAGCATTTCTATAATTAGTTAGTCTGATTAGTCAAAAAAAAAAAAAAAAAAACTCATATTTGAGGTTCTTATTTAATACAATGTAAAGTGTTTACATTAAAAAGTGTAGTGGTCTTATATGCTACACAGATGGGCTTAAGCGTAACTCTCGCCAAAATGCAACCTAGGGTCTTTTTGTGAATCTACTCGAGGCAAACTTTCGTTTAAAAGCATAATTAGGATGGAAACGCCACTTTTAAGTTTGACCGTATTTTCGTTTTCGGGTCAAATTGCGTTTTGAATGGGAGTGCTTGGGGCACGACTATGATAGCATCAAAATCTCTATTTTTAAAGCACTAAGAAGGCTCGACACAACATGAAACTGTGCTGGAAGTCTCACCAGGGGCTCTACACATGAACTCCAGCATTCGGCCGCCGGCACTCTGACAGTCAAAAGTAGTCGATCTCCGAATGCAACGTAACATGAGGAGAGTAAAGATGGAAAGCTCCTAAAGCTTAGTTCCATATAAATTCACGGATAATTTGTTGTTTTGTCGTTAGTGAAAATCAATATTGACTTTGTATTTGAAAAAGGATCCTCATATAAGAAGCAATACTAAAATTCAGAGTCAGTTCATTCGCATTCGGAGATCGACTATTTTTGTCTGTCAGAATGCCGGCGGACACAGAGACAGTGAGTTGTTCAAAATCGTTCTTTTTAGTAAACTCTGTGTACACAAACAATGTTCTCAATGCTGGAGTTCATGTGTAGAGCCCCTGGTGAGACTTCCAGCACAGTTTCATGTTGTGTCGAGCCTTCTTAGTGCTTTAAAAATAGAGATTTTTGATGCTATCAGAGTCGTACCCCAAGCACTCCCATTCAAAACGCAATTTTACCGAAAACGAAAATACGGTCAAACTTAAAAGTGGCGTTTCCATCCTAATTATGCTTTTAAACGAAAGTTTACCTCGAGTAGATTCACAAAAAGACCCTAGGATGCATTTTGGCGAGAGTTACCCTTTAAAAGGTACACATAACATGTTCCTTATAAGACAACCAGGACATTCTATGTTTGCAATTAAAATCAGTAACTTAATCTTTTATGTCAAAACATGAGAGTTTACATTAGAGATTGCAATAAATGTATTCTTTAGGATAAACTCCTTTCAAGGGGGTCCTTGTACAAAACACATTACACACAATAAAAAGACACAAAAAACATAAATCAACAAACACTCAACACTCAGATTAAAAACTGATTAATATTGTTTTAATACGTGTAAAGAAATGTAATATGATCATGTAAACTAACATGATGTGCTTAAAAGGATCACTACCCAAACATTTACATACACGAAACATGTAATATATAAATCATTTAATATAACATATTGTATTGCACTGTACTATAAAAATAAAGATATCTAAGAAAACTGGGCAGAATTATTTCCCATATATTTAAAGAATTGAAAGACTTAATATATAAATAATAATAACAACAAATTACACACATGCACAATATTCCCTATACAGCATTTTATCCTGGAAATCAGCAGCCATGCTGAAATAGTTTCTAAAACATGATTTGCATGGCTTATATTTCCGTGAAGTCAACGCCTACTCACAGTACACTATGTTGAGAGGATGAGAGCTGCACTCAGCTTCTTTAGAAAAATAATACCATGGCTGACAACGCTTCTTCAAACCGGACTATCTGCACACATGACAACTCGGTGGAGCGGTACATGTACCCGACGGCTTACTCAATATTCTTCATCATTGGGTTTCCAGCGAACTGTTTGTCTCTGTACGTGGCCTGTGTTCTGATGAAGAAAGGCAATAATTTGGCGGTTTATCTGATTAACTTGTGTGTCGGAGATCTGCTGTATATTCTCACTCTGCCCGTCTGGATCACGATGGCGCTCGGACAGGCGGCGAGTGACAGTCTGTGCAGTGTTATCGCGGTGGTCATGTTCAACAGCTTCTACGTGGGCTCCGGGTTTCTGTGCTGCATCTCGATGGATCGATATTTAGCCATAGTGTTCCCGCTTCATTTCGCACGGGTGCGAGAGGTCAGGACCACTGTGATGGTGAGCGTCATCGTGTGGCTGGTGGAGATTACGCTTCATCTCGGTCTTCTGGCGTACAAAGACGAGATCGGGAACTTTTCTGCCAGTCGAATGTGCGAGGAGCCAACGATTATGACCAAAGCTGCTGCCAACGCGGCCATCACTCGAGCCGTCCTGGGGTTTCTCATTCCTGTGCTCATTATGACCTTCTGCTTCATGGAGATCATCAGGGCGCTGAATAAAAGCACATCTACCGTGGTCAGCGAACGGAGAAAGATCTGCTTTCTACTCCTGTTTCTTCTGTTCACCTACTTGGTGGCTTTTACCCCGTTTCAGGTGGTGATGTTCATCAGAGGACTGCTGGAGCCCGGAGACTGCGGCGTTGCGCAAACCCTGAGAGGGGTTTACATGGTGTTTGTGGCCACCACGACAATAAACAGCGTTTTAGATCCCATCATTTATTGTCTCATAAGTGAAAGTGCCAAAACTGAAATGAAAAGCCTTTTTAAGTGCTGTGGGAAACAATTCAGCAAGATTTATTCCTCTGTGGTGAAACCCTGAGTTTATAATAACACTTTAAGACTGCAAATATACTGTATATGAATGTCTTGACACACTCATTTGTTAGTATTCACAATGTGTATATACAGTAGCAGCCAAAAGTTTGGACACAATTGACTTAATTTATGTTCGATCGTAACCCTGTAAAAGCCTGACATATGGAATCATTGAAAGAAAAATCTTTTCAAAAGTTTTTTGTTCAGGTTTTTAATGGCTCATATATAGAGTATGATAAAGTGAATTAAGGAGGGGGGAAATAGTTCAGAGGCTCAAACTGAGCAAAAATATGGAATTTGGATATTTATATGGACAAAAAGATGAAATTCTTTTTAATGTATATCAATGAGATCTTTATAACAGTATAACAGACTACTGACATAAAATGCAATATCAGTCGTCACTAATAACATGATATTTAAATGCTTAGTTTTATGATCAAATCTCTATAGTTTTAAAACATATAATGCAATGCAATACGATGTTGATTGAGAGATGAACAAATAAACCTTCCTCAAAAGCCTGACGATCATATTTGAGACTCACAATTGATCAAGATTTTTTTTTTTTATTATGTGTGAATAATCAAGTCAAATGAAGTTGATTCAGTCCAGTAAGTGTTGATCTTGAAATATTACAAACAATATCAAAGTTATTCTTATGTTTACGTGATAAAGTAAAGATTTCACAGCAAAAAGAACACGTGAACCATGAGCTGGAGGTGGACGTTTGTAGAATTACACAACACATGTAGTAGATTGAGTGCAACAGGTTTTTATTTTCAGCAAAGTTTTGATCATATTGCTAGAAATTTGTCTATCAAATATGATACAGGGTTAAACCTAAAGGCTTCTGGCTTATGTAGTTTGTGGACAAATATAAACTGTGCATTTGCGTGTGAACTGTTAAGATATGGAAAATAGTCATAATAAAAATGAGCAGGTGTGTCCAAACTCTTGAATGCTGCATTTCTGTGCACTTGTTTGGTGTGTGTGTGTTTGTTTGTTTCCAGAGAGCTCAGAGAGATCGTATCCATTTCACAGCACGCAAACCCACTATCGAAACATCGTCTGTGGTTTCTGAGAGATGTTTCCCTTCACACGTGCATTCAGCGGATACACAAAACCACTGTCATCAAAACAAGTGATGAGGGAATTAAATGTATTATTTATCGCTGCTCTATTGAGAGTTCTCTCTATAAAATGACGCCATATTAATCAAATTGATTTGAATTAAAATATTTGGTAACACTTTAGGGTCCAATTCCCACTATTAACTAGTTGCTTACTGGCATGCATATTACTACAGTTACGGATGCAGACACAGGAGAGGAAGAATGATGGTGAATGGTGATATTATTGACAATAAAGGTGCAGGGATGAAGTGACCCATACAGAAAAAAAAAAAAAATATTGAAATATATTTTAAAGTGTCAAAAATATATGTGGCATATATTCCAAATACATTTAAATATATTTGCATTGTTGTTCACTTATATTTAGCATTTTGAAATATATTCTGAAATATAACAAAAATATATGATGTTATATTAAGTGTGAAATATATTTACATTTATAACATAAAATATATGACAAAATATATGGTCATAAAATGTTTAGCTTGCTAAAGAAGGGTCGAAAATGTATTTTGATCATAGTAATTCCTCTACCTTTTCCCCTATACACAACAGTAGGCTACCATATTTCACTACTGTATTATGACACACAGCTATAATAAATACTGTACTTACATTTCAATGACTGCAATGTAAAATGACAGATAGTTGCTTTCCTAGGACTATTAGGCCATATTAGGTGGCACGTACCTAACACTAAGTGCAATTGTTAGATTTATTGTTGTGTTTTATTGACATCTTTCCTGAAGTCATTTAAATATTGAAAATATGCACAATATTTATGATGCAAGCATAACAGTGACACTCCAACAGTGAAGTGCACTTAAACAATAGATAGAACTCAGTGTCTAACACTATTAAATAACTGTATTCAAATTTCCACAGGCCACCAAGGGACAACTGGGGACAGCTGTCAACTCAAAAATAGCTGAACTCAGATTTAAAATGAAATAAATAAAAATTGAATTTTTTTTTTGAAAATGTGTTGTTTGTTTGTGAAAATGTTAACTTTTTAAATTTCAAAATATATTTCAAATGAAACAATTTGCAAAAGTTAAAACACATATGAACAAAAATATATTTACATATATTTAACTAAAATATATTTATTGGGCCAATTTCGAATATTTGCATATATTCCAAAAATATATTTAAAAATATATTCTGAAAATATTTTTCAAATATATTTCTTTTGTGTATGGGGAGCAGGTTAGGGAAAGTCCAAAGGGTGATCGAGGAAGGTGCTGGAGACAGGGAGATGAGTCCACATAACACAAACGAACAAACAAGGTCGGACAAGACAAGTAACTGTGGTGAGGAGTGTGCCTTTATAGGGGAGGTAATGAGGGTGATGATGAGATGCAGGTGAGTGTGATGAGGAATGACGTGCTGGTGGGAACCAGGATGGATGCTAGGAAGTGTAGTGAAGAGGATGGTGACTAGGGTGAACTGTGACAGAAGCCGTATAACATCTCTGGGGTGGGGGGGGGGCACCCTAGAGGTTGACGAGGCTGGACTCACTTCTGGGCTCTAGGTGAGGATGAAGTCTGGAGTCATTTCTGGACTGAGGACGGAGAATGGAGATTCAGGCGCGGCGGCCATCTTGCACGAGGGCTCAGGTGCAGTGGCGGCCATCTTGGACGAGGGCTCAGGCGTGGCGGAGGCCATCTTGGATGAGGGCTCAGGTGCAGTGGCGGCCATCTTGGACGAGGGCTCAGGCGCGGCGGAGGCCATCTTGGATGAGGGCTCAGGTGCAGTGGCGGCCATCTTGGACTAGGGCTCAGGCGCGGCGGCGGCCATCTTGGACGAGTGCTCAGGCGTGGCGGCCATCTTGGACGAGGGCTCTGGAAGGGCGGTCTCGACGGGACGAGATTCTGGAAGGGCGGCGGCCATCTTGGGACGAGGCTCTGGAAACACTCAATGTTCGGTCTGGGTAAGGGGTAAGGCACGCCAGATCGAGAAACGCCACGGTGTGGGCCTCGAGAGGTAGCTGGTCCTGGTCAATACAAAGGAGAAGCACAGCAGGATCCATTCTTCGGTTTAGGTCCGACCTTCTGTCACGGATGCAGACACAGGAGAGGAAGAATGATAGTGAATAGTGATATTATTGACAATAAAGGTGCAGGGATGAGGTTAGCAGTTAGGGAAAGTCAGAGCACCTCATTAAATGTATACTTGCATGGCCTTTGCAGTGGAAACATTTCGTGAAGTTCCGGAAGAAGGATTTTGATGGTTCCATTAGTCTCAATTGATTTCATCGGCGGTGAATGAAGAAAAGTTGATGAACTTGAGTGGTTTGTTTGACTACGTTCTGGTTGAAGGTTTTCAAGGCTCTTGGCTGAGCAGATGCACATGCAGATTGTGCCTGGGCCGGAGAGGCCACGCAGGCAACCAAGGAGTGAAGAAGTCGGAAGAGTTGATGGTTGCCCACTCAGTGATGGTAAAGTTGCAGTTTTCTTCTGAGTTGGAATGAAGAAAATACAGTCTGACTCTGTTGAGAGAGTGAAGGCATAGCAGGCTGTGGTCACGGCCTACAGACATCAACCCGAAGAAGCAGCAGTAGAGGCCAGAAGAAGAGAGCGAGAATGTGAATTTGTCTCTAATAAAGCCTGAGAAAAGTTTGCTTGACCAATGAGAAAGGTGGAATTTCCAAGCGGGAAAATTCCTCTGTTGGCGATTTATGGATCTTTTGTTTCAAGCGTGCTCATTTGCATGTACAGCTGGATTGGTTGCTGATGAATAAAAACTATGAAAGATTCTTGTAATACTAATATGTTGTGCAGCTATCAACATACGATCATTTCGATCTTCAAAGTACCAATTTATAGAGACCAAACATGGTATAGGTGAGCTTACATTGACCATTGATTCTATTGTAATATACACAGTATCAAAAAATAATAGTATTAAAAGACATTACACAAGACAGTAAATCATTCACAAAATGTTCTGGGATGCATGTTCATTTATAGATCAGTTCGTCAATAAATAAATGCAGGAAAGTCTGTTTTAAGGTCTGTAGGTCTTTCCTATGGCTGAGGTCCTGACCACATTTTTTACAGCAATAAAGCCATCATATCTGATCGTCGCCCTGGCTACTGAAACCTTTCCTGCTCTCTTGTCTCTTTTGGGGGAATGTTTCATTCCTAAGAGTAGGCTTTGAAGCTTAGAAGTAACATAAGTAACAAATAGTTACGTCTGATTGTCTCAATGATTACATGAGTGTGATGAGGAATGACGTGCGGGTGGGAACCAGGATGGATGCTGGGAAGTGTAGTGAAGAGGATTAGTCCAGTCATTTTATGAAAAAAGGTTGAACAAATTGCAACAGAAGCAAACTCAACTGATTTTGAATCCTCAATATGTCCTGAGTAAGGGAAAAAAAAAACAGAAGAATCCCATTAGGGGAAAGTTTCGAAAAAGACCCAAATATAGCCTATTCATTCTTTTTCTTACGTGAATAGGGTACAAATTTTAACCTTTAGATATCACCATGAAAATTACTGAGTTGATTACTTACATCAAGACAAACAAAAATTGTATTACAAGTTTTTTGAAGTTGTTTGTTAACATGGACAAACGGTGCATAATCAAATTATGTATGTGCTAATTTGCATAAATACCACAACAGATCTAAACATTGGGTATAGCCGGGTGAAAATGTCTTGTTGAATCTTGTTGACACATAACAGTAAAATACTTAATGTTGAGGTCTGAATGGAACCCATTTAGGCTACCCATGAACATTAATACATAGAGGCAGGAAGAAGTACTTTAAACCAGCCTTTATTAATTATTATTGCAGAGATGGGGTTTGGGGCTGGGTCCGTGGGACTGTTTCTGGGGATTCACTTTTTATTTGACTTACCTTTTGTCTTCTGCATTCTCCTTACCCTTGTCTCCTGTTCTTCCCTCAGACTCGTCCCCCAGAAACAGTCCCACGGCCCCAGCCCCAAACCCAATCTCTTAAAAATTAATAAAGGCTGGTTTCTAAAGCACTTCTTCCTGCCTATATGTATTAATGCTCATGGGTAGCCTAAATGGGTTCCATTCAGACCTTAATATTACGTATTTTACTGTTAAATGTCAACAAGATTCAACAAGACATTTTCACCTGGCTATACCCAATGTTTAGATCTGTTGTGGTATTTATGCAAATTAGCACATGCGTAATTAGATTATGCACCGTTTGTCCATGTTAACAAACAATTTAAAAAAACTTGTAATGCATTTTTTGTTTGTCTTGATGTTAGTAATCAACTCAGTCATTTTCATGGTGATATCTAAAGGTTTTTTAACCTATTCACGTAAGAAAAAGAATGAATAGGCTAGAATATTTGGGTCTTTTTCGAAACTTTCCTTACTCAAGACATATTGAGGATACAAAATCAGTTAAGTTTGCTTCTGTTGCAATTTGTTCAAGGTTGACCCCCATTTTGGCTTAAAATGACTAGACTAGATGGTGACTAGAGTGAACTGTGTCAACTAGGATATTGGCTGTTTATTAAAAGCACATATTAACGCCTTATTCTGCATGACCATATTTCTACATCCTTTAATTCTACCCCATCCCTTAAAAGCAACCTTACTAACTATTAGGGCTGCACGATTTGGGGAAAATGTCATATTGCGATAATAGAGGTCTATATTGCGATTGCGATATGCAATATAATAAACAAATGGTTTCATGAGTCAACTTGCTTGGTTCTCAAGGAAAATAAATGCACACATTGATTAGTGATAATCTGCCTAAAGAAAAAAGTTCTTTAGTCAAGAGCAGTGAGTGTTTTTCTCTGTTCCCTTTGTTCTTTGATTAACTTTAGCGACAAATATAATTAGTGGCTACTGTGTACTGTCCCTTTAAGACCAGCCGCTGCTGACAGAGACACGGATTTCACACGCCTCATTCTCTCATGAGTCACAGCTCTTCACGTTCATCATAAGACCACTCTTATGTTATAAAGATACTCGACAAAAAGACATTTTGGCATAATTGTGTGTGTTATTGTTCGTTCAAGCTCGAAAGAGATGCTGTTTTGTGCGCACTCACGATATTAGCGCGAGTCTTTCTGTGTGTCACAGTCAGGACATTCACAGGCAGCGCGTTCATTTTGGCATACATGTGTGTTGTTCGTTCTACCGCGAAAGAGAACTTGATACTGGCGCGCGTCTATCTGTGGGTCGTGTGTGTGTGTGTCAGGACATTCACTGACAGTGCGTTCTTTTTTGTCTTATTGCGCATGAATGGTTTAAAAGCATTTGCATGAATAAGAGCGGGATCATGTAACACTATAGCCAAAGGATGCCAAAAATTAACAGATGCTGCGTTAATTGCGTTAACAGCGAGTTAATCGCAGCATTTTGCGTCATATAATCGCGTAGGCTTGACATCGCGATTGCGATACGATTAATCGTGCAGCACTACTAACTATTAATAAGCAGTAATTATGAGTTTATTGATGCAAAAGGTTGTTAATAGTTAGTTAAAAGTGAGAATTGGACCCTAAAATAAAGTGTGACAAATAGGGCTGGGACGGTTACCGCATTACCGCAATACCGCGGTCACGTGACGCCTACCGCGGGTCTGAGCTCGTCACCGTCATCACCGCAAAAAAATAAAAATAAATAAATAAATAAAAATAATAAACACTGGCCTTCACATGTGTTCACCTTGTGTCTAATGACATGGATTCATTGATTCTAATGACATGGATTGTGTCTAATAACATTGTGTCTTACATGGATTCAAGGTTTTCTAAACAAAACTTATCATCAAAAGATGGAACAAATCCGACCTTTCGCAAGTTTGCAAGTTGTTTCATGACACATAATAACATTCCATTCGTAGGCTATTGACTATAACCCCTTATTTACACTCTGTGGCGTGTTACGGCTGCGATGCGGCTACCGGAGCTGATCGCGCCCACTCTAGTCAATGCTTGTGTTTACAACAGCCACGACGCGGTGCGTTTCAGAAGCGTCTCTCAGCGCCGCTTCGATAAAGATAGGCGCCTAGTCTATTTTCGACGGACGCATCGTCCAAGCCGCACCGTAAATAAATAAAAAAAGTAAAAGCAGGACCTCAGCTTTTAATTGCACGTGCTTATTTAACAGAATTCTCTCACGTGAAGACCGCATTTGTCAACCCTCGCGGAGTCGCGGCAAGTGCACACTCACAGCACCAGAGAGTAGCCTAATCTTGACGGCACTTGCAAGAAAATGGATAAGTAGGCTACATAATCAAATTCACAAATATTACACCATTTAAACATTATTAAAAATACATAGGCTACTGAGTTACTAAAACAATATTTGTCAAAGAATACACTTGTATGTTCACAGTTTGAACGTTCTTGTTTCCATTTGTTTAATTTCAAGATCTGAGGTGAATTATCCATTGTTGCTTTTACAGCTACAAAGCTGGAGCACTAAACAATATTCAAAGTCACATTGCATGCTTTTAACATTAAATAAAGCACATAAACACTACCTGAGATTATCATTGACACACTTTGTTTGTTGTTCCAGCCGCAACGTCGCAGAAAAAAAAAACTGGGGGAGGGGGGTTGAGGTTTAAAGCGGTTTACCGCAATACCGCGGGAATTTCTTGCTTTTCAAACGCGGTAAGAAAAAATCCATACCATCCCAGCCCTAGTGACAAAATATTTTAGTTTAAAGTCCAGTACTGCAGTCTTACAGACTGATAACAGATAACTCAACCTCATTATCAAAACTTAAAAACAGTAATCCGAGAATAACAACATGAGTGATTAAAAGACTTAGGCTATATAAGTATACACACAGTAAACATAAACAAATATGACAAATCATGTTTCAGGAAGGCAGGATGCTGTCACTGCATCTTGAGTGTTTTGTGGTTTCTGTCTGGAGTTAAACTAAGTAACGGCAAACGAGGAAGTGATGTTTGCCACTCTTGCTTCCTCCCATGTTAAGGAGACTGTTGCAATGTGCAGTTCCTTCGATTATATCTTGGCAAATATTTGATCATATTTTTGTCATAAAAACAGTTTCCTGAATTTCTGCACTTATGGTGAGTAGATTTAATCTAAAATATTCAGCACATGGGCTTTTGATGCTATTAAAACAAATGTGGTTTTCAAATGTTCGGGTGGTTGATTTCTACTGAAGATATTGTATAATAACTATTGTATGGCTGTTGTACACAGTTTTGTTCTTAATATTATGAGTCAGTATATAAATCTGCTTAAAAGGGACGTTTCACTCAAAACTGAAGATTCTTTCATTGTTTAATCGCACTCATGTCGCTCGGATGACTTCTGTGGAGCACAAATGCAGATCATATAATAATTTTATTCAACAAGTATCCATTAAAATTGCTCAAAAGTGATATTAAAGACATTTATAATGTTACAAAAAATTTCTATTCAACTTTTTTATTCAACATTCTGTTAAAAAAATCCTACAAAAAATAACCATTTTCATTTTATTTCTTTTCTTTCCAGGATTCTTTGATGAATTGAGCATTCTATTGTAATAATATTTCATTGCTCAATATTATTTTTGCTCAAACAAATGAAGCCTCGGTGACACGAGACTTCTTTAAAAAACATTAAATAATCTTTATTATTCCACACTTTTGACCGGTGTGTTTATTACTCACACAAAACTATCATATGATTTTGCGTGACCATTTTCAATGTCACTGTATATAAAAGAGCACAGAAGATCAGTGGGGTTTGAAGCGATCCTGAATAAACTACAATTCTGTGTGAGCTGTTCAGTTAATAGTTGGTATCCTGCTGTCAGGTAAAATGATCACATGACAAATAATGATGTTTGTCCCTATCTAGCTGTCTTGAGATGAATGAAACGGACTATTTTGACAACTGTTCCCTGCCTGAGAATCTAGAAAAGAAGGTATTCATCACGTTGCACTTGGCTGTGATCCTGATCGGCATCCCGTCCAACGTCTTCTTCCTATTTGTGTCATACCGGCTCATCCGTCAGAAGAACGAGTTGGGCGTTTATCTGTTTAATCTGGCTCTCTCGGATCTCTTGTTTATCACGTGTTTGCCAGTGTGGATTCAGTTCGCTATCTACGACACATGGATTTACGGAGAGACCGCGTGTGTCGTTTTTGTTTTCCTGCTCTTCACAAACTTCTACACCAGCGCCTTCCTTCTGAGCTGCATCGCTGTGGATCGCTACTTAGCCATCGTTCACCCGCTACAGTTTTGCGAGTTTAGAAAGCGGAGGATTGCAGTCAGCGTGAGCATTGCCGCTTGGATTTTTACCGTCGTATTCAATGCAATCACTGTGGATTCAAATAGTGTCTACAAAGAGGGTGAGGATTATTCAACCTGCTTGAACCTATTTCCTTTGCCACCTCAGCAAAAATGGGTCAACGTCGCTCGTTTTGTAGTAGGCTTCCTCATTCCTGCATTGGTGGTGGGTTTCTGTTATTGGCAGATCTGTTCGGCCGTAAAGAAAAACCAAACTCTGGGGTCGACGGAGCGCCGGCATGTGTTCAAGCTTCTCGGAGGCATTTTGCTGACTCTCTACTTGTGTTTCGGGCCTGTGCACATCATGATGGTTTTGAGGGTTTTGCTGGAAAAGTGTCCGTATCCCAAATGGCTCTTCATCGGATATAAGGCCAGCGTCTTCCTCTCAATGCTCAACTGCCTTGCCGATCCGCTCCTGTACGGCTTCACGAGCAGAACGGGTCAAGCCAGTGCTTCAAAGTTGTTACTCGTCTTGAGGAGAATTAGGAAGAAAGAGGGGCAAAGAGAGGCGGGACCGCAAAACAACCAAATCCTTGGAACTGGTATGGATTCCAATCACAAAAGCCCTATTTAGTGTACATCTGAATTACAGTTGTGATTGGATCAAGCTGATGTTTATATGCTATAGTGTTTTTAAAAAAGAACGGGACTGAAACCAAGACTTATACAGTCAAACCAAAATTTATTCAGACACCTTCAACATTTCTCACATTATCACAGTTTATTCGCTATCGTTTAGAAAATGGTGATAAAATATGAGCAGAACTCATTGATATTTGACTGGTTTTGTCCGTCCTTCTGTTAGACTGTCTCACACATGAATTATGTTGAATATCTGTCAGCTGTTAAATTTAACTACACAATTAGATAGTACAAGTTTAGCTCAACCAATCACCAAGCAAAGCTTCATTTTGTTCAGTCTGTGTGTAAAAAGGTCGCATTAGCAATTAAAGAAAAAAACACTTCAGCAAAACATGATCAGGTCAAAGTGTATGAATCATTTTTGGTCCCAAATTTTCATACATTTTACTGGTAGTCACTGTATGAAGAATTTTGGGGTATAATATGTCACTGTTTACTTTATTTTGCTATCCTCACTTACATAAATGAACTATAATGTCCTGCAACCACTAGTAAAAAACAACTAGGCTATATCTGGTGTCTGAATAATTTTCGGTTTGACTGTGCATTCAAACACAAAAGACTGATCTATGAACTGTCTGCCTACGACAACTACCACTTACGATAACCCGATAACTTTTTTGAGAAATGAGAACAGCCTTTCATCATAACTTCCTGTCAAATAATCCACACTTCCTCAGAAATACCTGTGAGCTTTTGTTTATACTCCCCCGTCTCCACTAATACTTTGCACAAAAATATTATAAACATCTAAAGTGTGTTAAATCTATTTTGAGTGTGTTATCTATTATACAAGGTTGCATCCAACAATGCCTTTACCATTGTTTTTCAATGGTATTGTTGACTTTTTCAATAATACCATTAAACTAATCTCCTATACTAATGAGTACTGTTTTTGTCCTGTTTAATATGTATACAAACACATTTATATATTGCACTATTACCATTCAAAAGTTTGGAGTCTGTAAGATTTTTGTAACAAAGAAGTCTCTTCTGCTCACCAAGGTTGCATTTACTGATAAAAAAAAACTGTGAAAACACATTGCCTACACACACACACACACACACACACACACATACCTCAACAGAAAGGGGAAGAGCCAAACCACAGTCTAATATTAAACAAATGTTCTCCTTTTAAATCCCCTCTTTGACAATTCTTTTTAAAATAACATGTATCTCACCTAAATCTTTGCTCACTCATTGTATTTGTGTTCTAACAATGGGGTAATTGTGTTGCTCAAGAGTTTACAGCACACAAGGAAGCTTGATTTGTTGAATTGAAAAAGTAGCACAAATAAATACAATAGAATAAAGAGAGTTTGAGGATAGGTCTAACACTAGTATTCAGGTACAGAAATAGGCTACTACACAATACTTCACAATATATCGCAATACAAAAATGTATCAATATGTATTGTGGATAGTGACAATATGTACTATGTGTATCGTTCACAAAATAAAAATTACCGTGTGAGGAAAAAAATTCTAGTTTTCAGAGTTTTAGTGTCAGTACTGCATTAAACTTCTATATATAATGTTGAAAATAATGTATAATAATGCAATGTGGGAATATTTGTGTGTCCTGATAATGCCAAATGTCTGATGTTACCAGTAAAAAGTGGTGTTATTTTAAATATATCTAGTCAGTGACGGAGTATTTCTGTATTTCCAGCTTCAGAATCATGAATATTGTTATTCTACTCTATTGTCCTGTGCTTTGGGTTTCCAGCTCCAAGTCCAAGAATATTCATTTACACACACAATGTAATACCAAATTTAGCATTTTAATCAACAGTACATTTTTTGTTAACCTTTTATCCCATGTAATGTATCGCAATAATATCGTATCGTGAGTTCAGTATCGTGATATGTATCGAATCGTGACATGAGGTCTTGACAGCATTTCTGCTCAGCTCATTTCATTTTTATGATTAAATTATATTTCTTTCTCATTTTGACTGAAGACAGTGGCAGCAAATAGCAAGTTTCCAGTCTTTGCTAAAGAAGCAAGACTAACAATGACTAACTACATTTTTTTGGGGTAAAAACTGTGGTTAACTCAACGTGATAAATTCATTATAGGTCAGCATTTTGATTACATCAATGTTGTTGGCGTGTGTATTGGCATGTAATTTCAACATTTACACAATACAAACTGATACTTATCTTTAAAAATGACGCATATTAACACAATTTTCCGCTTTCTCATTCTCGCCCTGTAAACCAAATACTTCATCATCAGCTTCTACTGACTTTGAAACCCCCACCCACATCGATCAGGTCCGTGTTGGACACATGATCATGAGGTAGACTGTAAACGTGTCCCTGAGTTCACTAGCGGTGCTTTTATTGATGGACGTAAATCAGATTCCTAGTTCCTCTCTTGAGACGATTTCAATACCCTCTTGCCCTTGTGTTGCCCTTTGTGACCTGTGTAACCTGGTTAAAAATGCTTCAGGGAATCTTTATCATCCATCAATAAACCACTAAAACCCTGTCAGGTTCCTACACGCGCCTTGAGATCGAACGCTGTAAAAAAGGATTTATCAAAGATGTAGCCTATACAAAACATACTGTGTTTTACAAGAAAATACTATTTTCAGGTTTTCTACTCTCATTCTATGTGTTACTTTGTAATTGTTTGAGTGAAAATCGTTCCTTTTTCTCTGTAAAACAGAAGTATTGCAATCTAATTAACATTCAAATTAGTTAACACTTTACAAGATCTCATTAGTTAACATTATTTGAAATTTTATTTATGCTTTTTTTGTTGTTTTTGTTCTTTTTAGTTCATCGGAATGGTACACAACTTGATAAAGTTTTTGGCCCTTGCGATGTGAACACACACACACAAAATCATGGACATGATTCGAAAGGATTATATGGTCCTGAAAAAAAATAGTCACCCTTGTCTTGTTCATGGTCAAAAATGAACACATTGGAAATGAATGTGAGACGAATTTCATTTAGAGGAAACGTTTGGTACTGCGGCAAAACAAAATATTACTGAAAGCTCATTTTTTTAAATATCAACCTCAAATCTGGAACACAACTTGTTTGACTTTCTCAAAAAACATGATTTGGAAAATATATAATTCATATCAAATTTAAAAAAATTATTTTTGTGAATTTTTCATAATAATATGCGAAAACTTGCATAACTTTTTTTTGTTTCACCTTTTTAACATTTTTCTTCACTTAAGCAATTATCTGCTAAGTAGCTTCTTTTTAAAAAAAAAAAAGACCAAACTTCAGTCTCTGCTCCAAAACATTTTTAGATTTACAATTTTTTCAGATTTCATTTTCAGGCCTATGTTCAAAAAGTGTAATAAATGGATCATAACTATTCCATAAATATAATTTAGTACCAAAACATCCCCTAAAAATACAAATTATTACATTACAAAACATTATCAAACTAAAGAACATTCATTTAATTGAAATAATAATAAAGAAAATCTGTAATTTTTGACTGTCACCTTTTTAGTTAAAGGGTAACTCTCGCCAAAATGCAACTTAGGGTCTTTTTGTGAATCTACCCAAGGCAAACTGTCGTTTAAAAGCATAATTAGGATGGAAACGCCACTTTTAAGTTTGACCGTATTTTTGTTTTCGGTCGCTATTTTTAAAGCACTAAGAAGGCTCGACACAACATGAAACTGTGCTGGAAGTCTCACCAGAGGCTCTACACATGAACTCCAGCATTGAGAACAGTGTTTGTGTACACAGAGTTTACTAAAAAAAAAAATTTTTGAACAACTCACTGTCTCTGTGTCCGCCGGTGTACCTGTAACATATTGCGCTGATTTTTGCGATAAAAAATAATGACACAATTATAATTGCACTACGAATTGCTGTGAATACGGTAAGGTGCAGTATAGGCTCAGGTAAAGCTCATAGCACGATCGTCGGATAACGTTAGCTGTATGCTATGCTACTATCTAAGCTAACTAAAAAACACACTAACAACGAGAAATGTTTAATTTCACAATCTATAGCTTCGGTTAAATACTAGTATATGAAACGTTTAATTTAAAATACATTAAATACATTAATGACTCGTTATAACGTAGTACAAAAGTCTTCTATAATAAAGTGATTTTGTATGATTTGTAACCAGGCACTAAAGCGATTACCCATAAAACGTGCTTTGAACCAATCGGATTGCTTGGGTCCTCAGCCTGGACCCATCACTTCAGAGTGACCGGATACTTCACCACACCGGCATTTTGTCAGTCAAAAATAGTCGATCTCCGAATGCGAATGAACTGACTCTGAATTTTAGTATTGTTTCTTATATGAGGATCCTTTTTCAAATACAAGGTCAATATTGATTTCCACTAACGACAAAATAACAAATTATCCGTGAATTTATATGGAACTAAGCTTTAGGAGCTTTCCATCTTTACTCTCCTCATGTTACGTTACATTCGGAGATCGACGCACCGGTCTGTTATCTCTCACGGAGCGGAGGAGCGGAAGCATAAAAGGAGGAGCGATGACGGTGAAGGACGAGAGAGGCCAGGCCTGGATTTATGTTGTGTTTTATTTTGTTATATGTGTATCTTTTACTTTCGTTTTGTATTTGTTTCATTTATTGTATTAAAGTGTTTGAATGTTCGCCGGTTCCCGCCTCCTTCTTCCCATAACATCTAACCTCGTTACAATAACTATCTCTGTTATCTCCACACATATAAGAACAGCCATCAAAACCGTTCAAATATATAAAGTTTACAAAACAATTAAATTAATGAAAATACAAACCTATGACAAAAAAAAACATTTTGTAAATGTATGAAAATATCTGAAAAAGGAAAGAAGCAGAGCTCAAAGAGAGCAAGCTGGTCATTGGCTGTTATGTCTATGCTGTATAATACAATACCAGTAAAGTATACGTTTACAAAAGTGCTAAAATTTCACAAACAACTGTTCTACACCATATTTATTTGGCCTACTTCATATTATTAGATCTTTTAATTCTTAAAATTAAGATCTACAATAACAGAAAACGTGTGTAATAGTCAATGTAGTTGTTAACTAATAAAACAATGAGTCTTACCATATTTTTGTATGAAAAATGTTATGTACGAACATGTTATCTAAAGTATCTCAGACTCAAACAGTCCAGACATCTACACGTCTCCTCAATGACTGTCTGATGCAAACCACACAAGTCTCATCAGATAAACATAACCCTAAATGGCAGTAAAAAAAAGTGAAGAAAAGTCAAATGTTCTCTTCCAGTTCTTGCCTAGAATAAGCTGATTTCGTTCGAAAAAGAGCTGTATGGTCATGAAGGCTAAATTCAGAATAACATAGGCTACATGAGGACAGAGAAAAAAGTAAAAGCACAAATTAAGGTGTATCTGCATGCACACACACACACACACACCGAGCTGTTCTGCTACTAGTCACTCAGCCTCAGAAAGTCAAAATCTTTTAGAAGAGTGCAAATAAAAACAAGTCCAGACATGCAGTTTGGGGAAAAAAAAGTGATGGCAAAATGCAATGACAGTCTGCATTTTTAATACACAAAATTATAGTCTTATAAAATAATGAGTATTATAGTCTCAGTATCTAATGCATGCACCAGTAAAGTAACCGCAAAAGGCTCAAATAACATGTAAAAAATACAGTTAAAACACTGAACATTTGAATGAACAAGATAATAGTGTGTGTCAACTTACACACTGACTAACTTCCCCTTTGTTATTTAGTTTCACTGCGCTTAAAAATATTGTTTTCACGATGACAGATGTAAGATTACTTAATGCTTTGTTACTCAGAAGTTCATTTTAAAACCGATTATCATTCTAGTAATCATGTTTTCTTAACCGTGTCATTGTCTTACAACATTGTTTCCCTTTGCACGCATTCATTTTTTTTTTTTATAACTACACTACCAGTCAAAAAACAAATATTTTCCGCATTTTAGAATAATAAAATAACTAAACTATATGAAATATAGCATGTGTGTGCATATAGTGACTGAAGCATGTGACAAACTTTGTCTACTCTCGCTCTGGACTGTTGTTTAAAAAGAAATATTGAACACGCATGGATGAATAGTACACAATAAAAGTAATAATGTGCATTTAGAAAATAGATGGGGAGAATTTTGTACTTTAGTTTGTACCTTAAACACTATTGAAAGAAATATTTCATGTATTTCTCACACCTGTTACTGTTCACTATACAGTTTGTCCACAAAAATAGCATGTGAAAATGTACAAAACCAAGATGCTAAATTAAAGAGCAGGAACTAAATACTCCATGTTTGGCCGTGACAGCTTTGCAGGTGGTTTATCTGACTCACGTTCATCAGATGGAGAAAATGATGACATGGGAAAGATTAATAAAATGATGGTGGAATATGCAAATGATGTGGTAAATTCAGCTAGCCAGGTACAATAGGCCTTTGGATATGTATTTTGGACTATAGTAATGCTAACATCATGGGACAGAAAAAAACCTTTGGCAAACTAATTGATGCATCCTCAAAAGATTTAAAATGCATTTAAGTCATATGAAAGACCAAATACAAGTTAAGTCATACAACATTCAAAATGATGAGATCTTTGAGAAATAAATGACCCTGTGCTGTTAGTTGTGCCTTTTCGCTGTAAAACACTGTGTAAAGCAAATGTGCTCTGCAACCATAAAAACAAGTTTGTTTCCATGTCCACTGTATACAAATGAAAGACGTGTTTCATGTTTAACAAGCTCACAAACTCTTTAACAGTGATATTTCCAACAACACTCACCACTTTCTGTGTTCGTAGTGATGGCATGTCTATATTTAGGGGTGATTTGAACAACCCCCAGCCTAACTTTGAATATTGAGTCGGATTACATTGTAAATCAAGACAAACGCATACAGTTTCACACAGCAGGGCCTCGGACCATCAAGAAAAACAAAACATATGTATTTTGAATAAGTTACAGCTTGACAACTTTCTATCAACAACACAGAACAGATCTAGCTACGCGTTCGCGCATGCGCACAAACTCAAAAACTGAAAAAACGCGGCCTGAGCAGCACCAATTGTTGTCAATTAACGCACTTCAACTATCTCAATATATTACCACAGTAAATCGCCAAGGTTGTTGAGATACACTTAATAAACCATAAAGCATTAATTAATCCAATATGTTGCTAATAATCAAGAGTAACGCCGACATTTAGCGTTCACGAAGTAAATAAATCCCCATAACTTACCTTTTTAAAAGTCAGCGCGTGCGAACCTCCTCAAAGCATTATCTTGCCATCCGTTCAGTTGTAGATTTTTTGCCTTAAGTCTATCTCAGACACCTGCCGTGTTAATCATTGAACACCAATCGACTTTTTTGGTGAGTTGAACTTGAGAAATAGAAATACCGTCATGTAACTGGCAGTCGAATAACGTCAAATTGATGAGAGACACGATTTCGCAATCAGGAAAGTTTGTGCTGTAAATTTCTGCCATTTTCTAGCTGTGCTGAGTGGATTTTCTGTGCCACACGGGAGGAAAATCGAAAGATGTTTCTTCAGTACTTGTCAAGCTTCTTTTTAACTTGAGATGATGCATCTGTGGATTAGATTGCTTAGTAGCGATGATTTTTGAAATAATTTAAACATCACTGATTGGCCATTGGATTCATGCACTCAACAGACATGTCTGTGATTGGTTACTCATCCACAGGCTGACAACAATATTCAAAATTGTGCACAAGTCAAACAGACTTTTTGTTGTTGTTGTTGGTAGTTCTGAGTTTAAAAAACTTTTATTCTGGATCAGACTTATATTTTTCCTAGTGGGTAATAAACAAGTTTTAAAAAATCGCATTGATTTACATGGAATGAGGGACCTGAGCCACATCTGACTCTTTTCACAATTGTGTAACCACCAAGCGGCAACATATTAATCTGAAAAATGAAGCCTACCCGGAAGTGCGAAAAACTGCAATACATCGAAAATCCGCTAGGGGCAGGTCCCAAAAGGGAGCAAATGTCCATAGACCCCCATGTTAAAATGTCCGTTTTCACAGCATAAATTCATGTTTTTACAGGTTGGTCCCATGGACTTTTATTGTATTTTTCGATAGGTTCCTAGTGCCTGACAACTGTGAGGGGGTGAATTTTTTTCTAACTCGTTAGTTTAGATCGTATTTATATATATAAAATGTATGACAAATAAGGGCGTGATTGACAGCTGATAACGAGCATAGGCTGCGCCGAGTGGAATTCCTGAAATTTGACGTCTCGGCCATGATCTGACACAACACATCATACCACCTCTGTATCCTTTCTGAACATTTGTATTGAAATATGGCGCCACCCATACCCCCCATAAACGGCCTCAAAACCGTTCTTCAGAAAGTCTATGGGTGACGTCACAGACGCTTTGTCCATATTTTTTACAGTCTATGGTAACCACCTAGAACACCTTAGCAATGCCCTGGCAACTACCTGGAGAACCATATAGCAACTGCATTACAGGGGCCGGTTGCTCCAGCTGTGCGCAAGTTACAATTTACAGGATTAAAGGTTAAACCATGACAGAAAGATGCATGTGAAAAATCCATCACTATTAATCAGTTATAGACAGAGATAATTGGATGTTACTGCAACCTTGGACACATTTACCTTCTGCTTTCATTATACAGTTGATGGCTGACATGAGTTATTTTTTCAAGAAAGCATGCTTTTGAGAAAAGTTAGCAACTAAATGCATCTCAGATTTACTGAAACGCTGAGAAACAAGCATCATACATCTCCATCTTGGTTACTGAGGCATCTCATCTTATCTTAAGATCACAGAAGATCAACGTTCCCTTAAAAAGACTAATTTCCTGCCTCGCTCAGTTTTGTTCACACTCGAGGCTGTATATTCACAGGTTTGATGCAACACTTGTTTGCAACACTGCATTCATTTTATCAGTGTGCATGGGTCGTATTTGTGGAAATTAGTAGATCTCAATATTTTGTTTAATTTCGTATTACCACTCACAATATTTGGTATGTATAATAAATGAAAGAGGTTTCTGCAATAGTATTAATAAACTGACTGTGTTTTAAAGGTCTAAACTTTATCATCAATAGAAATCAATTTATTTTTGTTTCATACATTTCTACAACTAGACATATTATTTTAACCATGTTCATGCTTTTTTTTACTGAATAAATGTAATTGTTTTCACAATGAACATAATTATGCTGATATGTAATTTGAATAAACGCTAAAAACATAATTATAAATCAAATAGATGCAAATAGTTAATAATGACCTATGCATTGATTTCTTTGAGTGCAGGAATATTACCCATTTCATTTATGTATGACTGACAAATATATGCATCACATTAAGTTTATTAATTTATGTTAAAACTATGCAGTCCAAATGGATGGATTTTATTTGCAATTCAAATGCATGAATCTTACATTTGAGGCCTATATATTTTTAGTGTATAATATTTTGATTTGTTTAATCTTTTTAATTGTGCATGTTGTGTAACTAAATATGACTTTAGCAATTCTACCACAGTTGCGTTGCGTGAACCCAATGCCATTTCACAATGATCCCTGAGGTTTTACGAACCACCGTTGGTTAACTCTGCTATAGTGTGTGAAAACTCTCTCAGAGTAATGATTTTGTGATCTGTGTGTGTGTGTGAGAGAGAACATAATGTCATCTGTAGACCTAAAGAGTCCTGTAATGTGCTGCTGGAATCTGGAAACGATGGCTAATGATCATGATAATCTGAGCAAATCAGACCTCTAATGAGAGGTTAAGGCATGAAACATATTCGACACAAGCACATAAACGCAATCTATGTTATGTCATGTAGGATGTCTGATTCATTGATGTGCTTTATGTGCATTGTTTGTACAAGTTTCCAGGTTTTACGCCTGACTTTCCAACTTTTTGAAACAAGGCGAAATCAGGATCAAATGGATCATCAGCAAGTGCAACAAAGCCAGAGTCACATTTCATGATTTATTTTTGCAAAGGCACTCATTACATTCGATGTAATGTTTGCACAACCATTAATGTGATAACCATGACAACAGAGAACATGACTTTTTGAGATGTTCACTCCAGCTCACATCACTGTGACGTTTACATCAGCATTACATGATCAACACCATTATTGCATGCTATCTTACCTGAAATTGTAGTGTGTGTGTGTGTGTGTGTGTGTGTGTGTGTGTGTGTGTGTGTTTGCATGTAGTATTGTGGACCAATGCAATGGGTCAGTAATGTTTTACATCCACACTTGACTTTTTACGTTGGAAGACATTGTTCTGTGGGCATGAAATCAATGTGAACTCATATCAGGTGATAATATAACAACACATCAGGCTGTGTTATGGCAATAATGGAATAATAGTGGCTTTTTGTGATTTACAGCGTATTATAATAAAGTATTTGGGCATTTAAGCCATGCTTTATGTGATCTGCTTGTCTCAAATGCAGCAGAATCTGCTCATTAATGTCATTTTTGTCTTCATTTTTTTTACTCTTGTTGATTTGTTGTCATAAATATGGCTTTGACTCCAGTCATTCTGTTTATCACCAAAGAGGGGATTGATATGTCTTGTAGAGTTCAGTGTGAGCGAAGCGGACAGATTTGAAGTCACTGTTGTGTAGAAACTGGCATCACAATCAAAAAGGTTAATGAGAACGTCTCTCAACCAAATTTGTTGTGCGTTTCGAAAAAGTTCATGATTTGCCTCCATAAACATCATAGATGACAGATTCATCTGAGCAGCAGAAGATATTCATGCAGGTTTTTCTTTCTTAAGACATCACGATTTACAGCATCCATGATCCACCTGAAAACAGCAAAAGCCTTTCAAAAAGTCTCTGTTGACTGTCCTGTGAAGGGTCCTCATGTTGTAAAGAATATAAATAACTTATTTTAAAGGTATAGGTCATCCAAAAACGTAATATTCTGACATTATTTACTCAACCCCATGCCAGAGAGATCTTTTTCATATTAATAATGATATGAAATAATTCATTGTATAAGCTACAAAAAAATGTGTTATTCGTTGAAATCTTCGTTCAAATGAAATATGGCACATGTAGCACCAATTTCAAAATCAATGATCAATAAAACGTCATTTGTTCTGGTGTATCTCGTCATTGAGACCTAAAATCAAAAAATTTAATTTTAGAGGTTTTCAGTTAGTAACTTTCACTGAAATTTCAATCTGTTTCTCACACAAAGCAGCATATACGAGTCATATAGACTACTGTTATGGTGCCTTTTTTGTCATTTTTGCAGCTCAGCTCTCTTGGATTTCCATTGAAGAAAGAAAGTCATGAATGTTTGGAACAACATGAGATTGAGTAAACAATGACAGAATTTCCACATTTTTGGTGAACTGTCCCTTTAAGGTGATGTCAGTCTGTATTCCTTGAGCTCTTTTCACATTTTTTTGGCAACTTGTCATTTGTCACAGTGAAAATCAGCTGCGGTTCATCGTAACGAGTCGAGCCGCAGCTTATAAAACAGAAAGGCACATTTTCTGACGTCGGTCATTTGCCTTCCCGCGCATGTCGTCGTCTGCCTACGGCTGATGCTCCTTCTGCTCGAGTCTTTTATTTCGCTCTTGTTCTTTGGCCTGGGCCGGTGCGAAACCGTTCTGCTGTTTGGGTTCCTCAGGAAAGTGAGGCAGACATGTGAAGCCAGTGTTCGCCTCTGCTATTTTCTCTTCCTCCACCTCCTCCTCCTCCTCCTCCTCCTCTCTTCTCTCCTCTCCCAGCGTGACATTACTGCTGTTACTGCTGAGGATTTCGCCCTCCCCGTTTGCATCCTCTGGGATGTTCCTGCGGAGATCTTTACTCCTGTTGCGTTTGGCCAGTTTGGTGAGCGAACCGAAGCGGTTGAGGAAGTTTTCCTCGGAGGAAACCTGCTGACCGCCACACTCCGCCTTCAGTCGCAGGTTGTTCAGTTTAGTGTCGATGCTCTCCTGCGAGGACGTCTTGAATCGCCCGGCATCCAGACTAGCTAACACAGCCCGTTTTTCGAGCGACAGCATGTCCAGCGAATGCGCGCGCTGCTCCAGACCCAGTCGTCTGCGCTCCATGCTGCGGATGGTGGCCGCCCGCTGAAGTTTGTCGTGGATCTCGCCGCTGAGGCGTCGTCGCGTCTCGCGTAACTCTGCTCGAACGTTTGCCTTCCATTCTGCCGCGTGGGCCTTAAACTCTCCAACCTGTATTGGATGATAGAGAGGACTGTGAGCGTGACATTTACAAACCATTCAGTAATGTGCTTCACGTGGGCTTAAGAAGGGAGAACGTACCACATTTCTTAAAGCCAATGTGAAACACCATTTACCATTTAAAGTCAACGTAAAATGGCATTCGCCATAAATTTTACCATTTAAACCCAATGTACAACAGAATTTGCCATAAGTGTTTATCATTTAAAGTAAACTTGAAACAGCGTTTGACAAAAATATTACGATTTAAAGCCAATATAAAACATAATTTACCATTTAAAATCAATGTGAAACAGCATTAGCCAAAAATTACCATTTAAACCCTATGTACAACAGAATTTGCCATACATTTTTACCATTTTAAGTAAACGTAAAACAGCGTTTGCCAAAAAAATGACCATTTCAACCCAATGTACAACAGAATTTGCCAATAATTTTACCATTTAAAGTCAATGTAAAACTTAATTTACCATTTAAACCCTATGTACAACAGAATGTGCCATACATTTGAACCATTAAACAGTAAACGTAAAACAGCATTTGCCAAAAATATTACAATTTAAAGACAATGTAACAGCATATGCCAAAATTTTACCATTTACCAAGTCAATTATTTACCATTTAAAATCAGTATTTGCAACACATTTTACCAAAGTAAACATGAAATAGCATTTGCTATATATTTTACCATTTAAAGTCAACTTACAACAGCATTTGCCATTAGTTTTATAGTTTATAACCTATTTTCTCATGTGTTTTATGTGTAGAAAAGGTAAATAAGACTTTGAACATCAATGCTATATTTTATATTGGACATCATTCTAATCTACTATGATATACCTTTAAAACTCATTTTTGTTTGACATTTCATACCTCCTCTTTTGTTTTCTTGGACAGAACCCTGAGCCAGTCTCCAATCATGCTGAGAACCGCTGCGAAATACGCCAGACCCACCAAAATCCAGAACCAGACCAGAGGCTTGTACCATTTCATGTATTCTATTTTGCGATCTCCACCTTTAAAATAATCAAACCGATTATTACCCTTTGTCTTATAGCCTACTGTATATCAGCCAAAAGATCAAGACCTCAACTTAGTTGAAAGACACAAAATTGCCAGAAAAAGTATTTTTAGAAGGTGTCAGGTGAAATATGACACAAAAATGTAGTAATTTGGCAGATGTTTTAATATGAGTTCTCTACACTTCTAAACATAAAGGTTCTTTATTGGCATTGATGGTTCCATAAAGAAGCTTTCAAATGCACGAAAGGTTCTTCATAGTTTAAAAAAGGTTCTTTACATTTCTAAATTATTCTTCACAGTAAGAAAAAAGGCTCTTTTAAGAACTGTTCATTGAAAGATTCTTTGGGAAACAAGAATTGTTCTCATATGGCATTCCTGCAAAAAAAAAGCCTTTTTGAAATCTTTATATTTTAAGAGTGTAGGAATCAAACCAATGATTTGTGTGTCTCTACCAGCTGAGCTATACGAATTAAGCAACCTTTGAGTTTACAAGGTAAAATGATGTGAAATGTCCCAATCGGTGCTCATACCTGCTACATAATCTCCAATGCCGACGGTCGTGAGAGTGATGACGACAAAGTATATGGCTTCTAAAGTACTCCATCCCTCGATGTGTTTGAAAATCACAGCTGGGATGGTGACAAAAATAATGCAGCCAGCGATGATGAAGAGTATGGTGGAGGTGACGCGGATCTTGGTCTGACTGATTTGCTTGTGTTTTTGCTGTGAATGGCGGCAGAAGAAATTTCAGGTGAATTAACATATTTATATAACCAATAAGCAGTTAAAAAAACCTCAGGAGATCATTCAAAAGTAATTCTACTCACCCTGAAAACTTTTTCCACCTTCAAGATGCTCTTCATAAACATGGTCCCTAGTTGATCACCAATCCCGGCCAACAGGAAGCCAAACAGAGGGATGCCAAATATGGCATAGAGGATGCAGAAAATCTTTCCGCCTTCAGTGCTGGGTGCGATGTTTCCATAGCCTGCAGATGTGGGCGGAGAAGACAAGAGGTTATTTAATGGTTCTGATGCACGCAGCTCTAGTTGACCCCCTGTATTAAATCTGCATTGATTCACAGATGCAGAAAGAGACAATTGGTGGGTTTCATTGAGGGAACATGGCAGTAATTATTGATTGTTGAACAAAAGGGAAGTTAAGACAAGGACAAGAGAGGAGATCTGTGCAGAAAGTTGTCTGTGCAAATCTCAGTTCCCATTTTAAAGAGCTTTTGCCCTGTTTACACCTGGTGTTAAGATGCGTTTTGGTCAATCGGATAACCTGTGTTTACACCTGGTGTTTTAATCCGTCTCTTTTGTCCACTTTCAACCACTTCTGTCCTGATTTCTTCGAGGGGAGGGTCTATGGTCAGGTAAATGTATGGGTTTTTTCAGATGTTTCGATCTAATGGACAAAATTTAAGCCACAAGACGAGCTGAACACTGTGAGAGTGTGTTAGAAATCAGGAATGGTGAGAGAATGGTTTTTCCCTTAATGTTTACTCATTAGGTCACTAGGAGGAGAGCAGGCGTCTTTTGTGGCTGTTCGAACACATTCGACCACATGAGTGTTTACATTATGAAATCAATCCGGTCGAATCCTTTTTCATGAAAGTAGACCAGCGAAAGTGAAAGTGGACAAGCACACAACATTTTAGACCCCATTTACACTTGTATTTAGCCTCATCTTCTTGTGATCCGATCGACCAAAATGCATCTTAAAGCGGCGCTATGCAGTTTTGGCAATTTCTTCGCTGTTTTCTCGCTTTTTGCTCGCGGGTTTCTCTCTAGAGCTCCCCCTACAGCTTCAGAATAGATATTTGACAACACTGTTGTAAAAACTCGTTGGCGACTCTCCCCCCTCCCATCTTCTCCCTCTGGTCATGTGCATTTGTTTTCAAAGAAGACGGCGAACGCACGGAGCCATGTCCACTGAGGTATGTATGATACACAGAAGGCTAGCATATAAATGTATGTGTGCAGTGCCGTAAAGCAATTCGTTACATCGCGAGACCTGATATCAGGCCCGCCAGTTGCAAGGGTAGTTTTTCCGCTCACAGGCGCTAGAGGGAAGCGAGATGGCCACCATTCAACCCGAAAAAAGCCATATGACTCCGAAGATGTTCAGTTAAGGTAAATTAAGCTACAAAAAAACGACATAGTTCCCCTTTAATACCAGGTGTAAACAGGGCCTTTGAGAAATCAGTATGCATTTTTGGTCAAGGTCAAGTTTACTTTTATTCTCATCCTCATTCTAGGTTTAGTTTTGATTTATTTCCAGTTAGTAATTTTAGTGCTTCAACAGTTAGTTGGCAATGCAGCATTTCAAATATTTCAACATTTCTCTAACCCAATTTTGTATAGTAGCAAAGTATGAACTTTACTGCACATTTTATTTAGTTTGTTATTTTCTGTATTGAGTTTCAACTCAATCAGAGATTATATTTTGCAATGTTTGAAGGTTCGCTTATTTCACCTATCGTGGTGATGACGGTCCCAGCGAAGAAGAAAGCGCTGCCGAGATCCCAGTGGCTCGAGTTATAGGACGTGTCTCCTATGGGACTCACTCCAGCGCTGACCGCGTCTACTGCATGCTGGGAAAAGATGCACATGGAGAAAAAGACTCAAATGGACACTTTGGAAGCATTACTATTATAGTAAGTAGACCAGATACTTACAGGGAATCTAACGGCTAATTTCTTTAGATCTAATTTGGACTAGACACACAGAAATGTGTGTGAGAAGCAGATAGAATTCTCTGAATATTAAATGCCATCTAATGCCATCTAACAATATTACAATTTATTGAGTATAGAGACACAAATGAATCAACCCAAAGTGCTGTATTTAAAAAAGATGCTAAAATAGGGTATATACAGTCCCTCTTTTAGACCCCGCATTTTGAACAACTTGCAATCGTGATAATAAAGATTTATAACATCATGATGTTAGAAATGCATGAATCACAACTTCTAAATATTTGCCTGAAAGAAGATGCTTCAACTTTGCGATACATCTCAAATGGAAAAAGCTTCCTCCAATAACAGCACTAATTTGTTTATGAAAAAATAGTGAAGAGTCAAAAATCACTCCAAGGTTTTTAATCTGTTTGCCTACATTGGTTGAGAGAGGACCTAACTGGGCTTCCAGAGCAGGGGAGGAATTTGCAGGACAACCTAGAATTAAAACCTGTTTTATCCTCATTTAGCTGCAGAAAGTATTTGTCATCCACCTCTTGATATCATTTACACATTTCAATAACGCATCAAATGAAACAGTGGTGTCAAGCCATACTGGAAGGTTAAACTGAGAATGGTCTGCAAAACAATGAAATTAAATGTTGTATTTTTGAAAAATGTGGGCTGAGGGAAGCATATAAAGGGAAAACAATAAAGGTCCCAAAATGGATCCCTGGGGCACACCACACAAGACAGGCGCAGATGATGAGGGAAAATGTCCTAAATTTACAGAAAAAGTCTGATTAGGAAATTATTTTAAAAAGCCACCGTCTCCAAGTCACCTTGCACAATGTCAGCCACTCCAAGAACTAAGAATTATTAAGAAAATAATTCACAAAAATCCTGATCAGACTTGCTAAGTGCCTGATGTGATGTAAAGCCCATCGCTTTGGGTTTATGTGGATGAAAAACCTGCACTGAAAATCAATGGGCTCCGTCTGTCACTAATCTGATCAGGCTTTGTGACTCTTCTTAAAGTATTTTTAGGAATAGTATAAATGGGTTATGCTGTGTAAATTTAGTCAATATATCGGTAAGTCCTGAGCAGACTCTGGTCATGCTGTCTTTATGATATCCACTCAAATCTTGCTTTAATCGTAAAGCAGTACAAGATGTTTTTGTACAAGTGAAGACAAGTCCCCCTGTGGTGAAAATCAAGCTTTTAATGTTGTTTATAAGTCTATGTGGTGGTTTTTAATATGCTTTAAGAGAAAAGTGTAAATTCATATATATTTCCTCCTTAAAACTGCAAAGACAGTCTCAAAAACACGCTTTGAAATCGCTGGTGTTTCTGACGTCACAAACTACCTTGTAACCAATCAGATCAACGTGTGATCGTCAACCAGTGGATCTCTGAGCTGAGTGAGTGAGTGGAGGAGGGCTCATTTGCATATTCATAGAACCGCGCATACTAAATGAGGCGAGGGTGTCGAGTTACAGTCAAAGCTATTTTAAGGCATGAATAATTGTTTTCCCAGGAAAAAAAACGTTTAAATGAGTCATTTTGGTGATCAAAGATGAGTTTTAAGGGATACAATTATTGACCACAGGGGGACTTTTACATTCATTGAAGCTTTACATTCCATAAAGGGTCTTTATAGTGAAAAGAAGGTTCTTTAGATTCTTAATACTAAGAATGGTTTGGTCACTGAAAAATGCTTCTTCTATGGCATCGCTGCAAAACACCCCTTTTGGAACCTTTATTTTGTAAGAGTGTAGCAGAGAGAAAAACACAACGAAACAACAATGACAACAACATGCTGTCAGCAAGAAAACGATGAAGTCTGAGTAATATTTCTTCTGCTCCGTTAGGATTTGCCAAGTGTTTGAGTCAGTCCTGCTGACAGCCAAGAACAACAACAACACCTGGTCTCGCATGACAGGACAGAGACATGCCAACATGACTGGCATCTAATTCTGGTGAGATTAAATGCGGCTTTAAAGGCTTTTTCAGACACTTTTTCAAGCCGAATCTGCAACATTAAGATGCTTTACATGCCCCACAAAATGTTCGTTTTTGAACCACATGGTTGGGTTGATATTGCATTGATCAAAACTTCGCTGAAAAGCCTTTGCACACAATCTACTACAGTCCTTCTGTCCTCTGATTGATGCTGATTGTCTTTTAGTGTAATTGTACAAACATCCATCTTCAGCTTGTGATTCACGTGTCTTTCTGCAGTGAAAGTAGATATTTATCAAATAAACGTAAAAATAACTTTGATATTGTTTGTAATATTTCAAGATCAACACTTACTGGACTGAAGCAACTTCGGTTTACTTAATTATCCATACATCATTCAATGTTCAAATGTGAGACTCAGATATGATCATCAGGCTTTTGAGGAAGGTTTATCTGTTCATCTCTCAATCATCATTGTATTGCATTGCATTATATGTTTTAAAACTACAGAGATTTGATCATAACCCATACACAAAAGAAATATATTTTCTGGATATGTTTTGGAATATATGCAAATATTTGAAATTGGCCCAATAAATATATTTCATACTTATATTTCATATATTTTTGTTATATTTCAGAATATATTTCAATGTATTTTTTTCTGTACGGGTCCCCAAAAGTGTCAAAAATATATGTGGCATATATTCCAAATACATTGAAATATATTCTGAAATATAACAAAAATATATGAAATATAAGTATGAAATATATTATGGGCCAATTTCAAATATTTGCATATATTCCAAAACATATCCAGAAAATATATTTCAAATATAATTCTTTTGTGTATGGGAAAACTAAGCATTTAAATATCATCTTACTAAGACATATTATTGGCAGATTTAGAGCGACGACTGATATTTATATGCATTTTATGTAAGTAGTCTGCTATATATGTAATTTGCATTACACGCTTTTAAATTTTAATCTTATTTTTTGTCCATAAATATCAGCATCTGCCTCAAATTTAATATTTTTGCTCATTTTGGGTCTCTGAATAAAACCGAGGTGTTTTCCCCTACATATTCTCACTATATCTTACTATATGAGCCATAAAAGCCTGATGTATCAAATCTGATACTCAACAAAAAAATGCATATGCAGGCTTTCCAGGGTTTGTGATTGTGTTCGGTGGGCAGTTTCAGTATGGACAGGTTTGGACGATGAGGACGACTGAAAGCTCCAGCAAGGCTTTTCTCTCAGGAGATTCTGCCTTTATTGGGCCAAACAATAAATAATTGATTACCTCAGAGCCTATTCCCTAAACACCACGTCGAGGGGTCTGTTGCAACTGTCTTGGCTGGAAATGGAGAATTGATTTTTTTAACTTTTTTGCATGAGGTTAATTAGAAGATGTAGGGCACATCTGAGTCACAAATGACTCAAAGAGGACAGAAATGAAGAAGGATGTAGGCGTGTAATGTAAGATCTGATCACTCATGCATGCAGTATTGTCAGGTTTTTGAGTGAAAACTAAAACTAGGTCAGTCTGTAGGATGATCACGTGAGCACAAGGGATGATTTAAACATTTAGGAGCAGATTTACTAACAGCTCGCTCCAGCGCAAACCCTCATTTACCATTTAAAAATCTACTTTGAGGACATTTACTCGCTGAAAAGGCAAGGACAGGGCTATTTTTGCATGTGATATTATTGCATATGTATTTGTGTAGCCGTTTACCTTTCAGACGCAAGATTTATGGGAAGAGAGTATTTAAATGAAGCACACAAGCTGATTTACTGATTTACACAAGTTTGCGTGAGTCAATTTACTGGTATTTGTGCCATTATTTACAGCCCAAAGAAGCATGTTTTAAAGCAGACACTAATTTGCGCTGCTCCAATCCTGGTAGATTGTGTTGGTCTTTATGGAAATGATCCGGCTGTGTTCGTGTTCTTGTGGGAAGAGACTATTTAAATGAAGCACACAAGCCGATTTACTGAAGTTTGCGTGAGTCAATTTACTGGGATTTGCGCCATTAGTCGTTGGTCTTTATGGAAATGAGATCCAAAGATCCCAGATCTAAAGATCCAAAAAAAATGCATGAGTGTTCGTCAGTAGATCACACGCAGAACTTTCTATTCCCATCGGCTCGTTTATGGGATTGCGCTCTCACGCTAATTTGCCCTGTTTAATCAATCTGGCCCAAAATGTGATGTGGCTAGTAATATTGATATACTATAATACTATTTTATACATATCTTTTTAATTTTCTATCTTCGTTTTAATTTGTTTAAACTTTTTTATGTGTTTTTGTCATTTTTATTCGTCTATATAGTTTTTATTTATTTTATTTGAGATATTTTAGAACGTCAAATTAAACTAAATGAAAATGAGGAATGTTGCCTTAGCAACTGGCTGAAGTTTTTTTAAACGTTTTAATTTATTTCCGTTTCAAGTTTTTATGGTTTTTGGTTTAGTTAACGATAATAACCTTAGTTTGGCATACTACTGTTTGAAACATTTACACACTGAACACTGCTGCATAATGACTGGCCGACAGTATGCAATAAAGTATGCAGTTTGCTGCAAGTTTGCTAGTATTTCAAGCACAACCACTGAACTGCGATCTGTTTTGATAGTGACCATCTGCGCCCTTGTTATGATAGATCCCTGGACACTCGCTCACATGGAATCGCTTGCATCTGTGAGCCTTGAATAACCTTGAGATGAAAGTCTAATTTTAGATGATATTGTAATTCTTGATTATATATGGTAACTACGGCTTTACAATAAAGCTGTTCATGAAGTAACAATGAACAATAAAGTTTTCCAGCATGTCTTAGTACACTCTGGATTCTCGAGAAAAAAAAGCTACAAAAGCTGTCACTGTGGCATTACTCTTTCAAATGGTACTAATATGTACCTTTAAAAGTACTAATATGCACCTTTAAAAGTACTAATATGCACCTTTAAAAGTACTAATATGCATCTTTAAAAGTACTAATATGCACCTTTAAAAGTACTAATATGCACCTTTAAAAGTACTAATATGCACCTTTAAAAGTACTAATATGCATTTTTAAAGTACTAATATGCACCTTTAAAAGTACTAATATGCATCTTTAAAAGTACTAATATGCACCTTTAAAAGTACTAATATGCACCTTTAAAAGTACTAATATGCATTTTTAAAGTACTAATATACACCTTTAAAAGTACTAATATGCACCTTTAAAAGTACTAATATGCACCGTTAAAAGTACTAATATGCACCTTTAAAAGTACTAATATGCACCTTTAAAAGTACTAATATGCACCTTTAAAAGTACTAATATGCACATTTAAAAGTACTAATATGCATCTTTAAAGTACTAATATGCACCTTTAAAAGTACTAATATGCATCTTTAAAAGTACTAATATGCACCTTTAAAAGTACTAATATGCATCTTTAAAAGTACTAATATGCACATTTAAAAGTACTAATATGCATCTTTAAAAGTACTAATATGCACCTTTAAAAGTACTAATATGCACATTTAAAAGTACTAATATGCACATTTAAAGGTACTAACATGCACCTTTAAAAGTACTAATATGCACCTTTAAAAGTACTAATATGCACCTTTAAAAGTACTAATATGCACCTTTAAAAGTACTAATATGCATCTTTAAAGTACTAATATGCACCTTTAAAAGTACTAATATGCACCTTTAAAAGTACTAATATGCACCTTTAAAAGTACTAATATGCACCGTTAAAAGTACTAATATGCACCTTTAAAAGTACTAATATGCACCTTTAAAAGTACTAATATGCACCTTTAAAAGTACTAATATGCACCTTTAAAAGTACTAATATGCATCTTTAAAAGTACTAATATGCACCTTTAAAAGTACTAATATGCACCTTTAAAAGTACTAATATGCACCGTTAAAAGTACTAATATGCACCTTTAAAAGTACTAATATGCACCTTTAAAAGTACTAATATGCACCTTTAAAAGTACTAATATGCACCTTTAAAAGTACTAATATGCACCTTTAAAAGTACTAATATGCACCTTTAAAAGTACTAATATGCACCTTTAAAAGTACTAATATGCACCTTTAAAAGTACTAATATGCATCTTTAAAAGTACTAATATGCACCTTTAAAAGTACTAATATGCATCTTTAAAAGTACTAATATGCACCTTTAAAAGTACTAATATGCACATTTAAAAGTACTAATATGCACATTTAAAGGTACTAACATGCACCTTTAAAAGTACTAATATGCACCTTTAAAAGTACTAATATGCACCTTTAAAAGTACTAATATGCACCTTTAAAAGTACTAATATGCATCTTTAAAGTACTAATATGCACCTTTAAAAGTACTAATATGCACCTTTAAAAGTACTAATATGCATCTTTAAAAGTACTAATATGCACCTTTAAAAGTACTAATATGCATCTTTAAAGTACTAATATGCACCTTTAAAAGTACTAATATGCATCTTTAAAAGTACTAATATGCACCTTTAAAAGTACTAATATGCACATTTAAAAGTACTAATATGCACCTTTAAAAGTACTAATATGCACCTTTAAAAGTACTAATATGCACCTTTAAAAGTACTAATATGCATCTTTAAAAGTACTAATATGCACCTTTAAAAGTACTAATATGCACCTTTAAAAGTACTAATATGCACCTTTAAAAGTACTAATATGCATCTTTAAAGTACTAATATGCACCTTTAAAAGTACTAATATGCATCTTTAAAAGTACTAATATGCACCTTTAAAAGTACTAATATGCACCTTTAAAAGTACTAATATGCACCTTTAAAAGTACTAATATGCATCTTTAAAAGTACTAATATGCACCTTTAAAAGTACTAATATGCATCTTTAAAAGTACTAATATGCACCTTTAAAAGTACTAATATGCACCTTTAAAAGTACTAATATGCACCTTTAAAAGTACTAATATGCATCTTTAAAAGTACTAATATGCACCTTTAAAAGTACTAATATGCATCTTTAAAGTACTAATATGCACCTTTAAAAGTACTAATATGCATCTTTAAAAGTACTAATATGCATCTTTAAAGTACTAATATGCACCTTTAAAAGTACTAATATGCATCTTTAAAAGTACTAATATGCATCTTTAAAAGTACTAATATGCACATTTAAAAGTACTAATATGCACATTTAAAAGTACTAATATGCACATTTAAAAGTACTAATATGCACCTTTAAAAGTACTAATATGCATCTTTAAAAGTGCTAATATGCACATTTAAAAGTACTAATATGCACCTTTAAAAGTACTAATATGCATCTTTAAAAGTACTAATATGCACCTTTAAAAGTACTAATATGCACATTTAAAAGTACTAATATGCACCTTTAAAAGTACTAATATGCACATTTAAAAGTACTAATATGCACCTTTAAAAGTACTAATATGCACATTTAAAAGTACTAATATGCATCTTTAAAGTACTAATATGCACCTTTAAAAGTACTAATATGCACCTTTAAAAGTACTAATATGCACATTTAAAAGTACTAATATGCACCTTTAAAAGTACTAATATGCACATTTAAAAGTACTAATATGCATCTTTAAAAGTACTAATATGCATCTTTAAAAGTGCTAATATGCACATTTAAAAGTACTAATATGCACCTTTAAAAGTACTAATATGCATCTTTAAAAGTGCTAATATGCACATTTAAAAGTACTAATATGCACCTTTAAAAGTACTAATATGCACATTTAAAAGTACTAATATGCACATTTAAAAGTACTAATATGCACCTTTAAAAGTACTAATATGCATCTTTAAAAGTGCTAATATGCACATTTAAAAGTACTAATATGCACCTTTAAAAGTACTAATATGCATCTTTAAAAGTACTAATATGCACCTTTAAAAGTACTAATATGCACATTTAAAAGTACTAATATGCACCTTTAAAAGTACTAATATGCACATTTAAAAGTACTAATATGCACCTTTAAAAGTACTAATATGCACATTTAAAAGTACTAATATGCATCTTTAAAGTACTAATATGCACCTTTAAAAGTACTAATATGCACCTTTAAAAGTACTAATATGCACATTTAAAAGTACTAATATGCACCTTTAAAAGTACTAATATGCACATTTAAAAGTACTAATATGCACCTTTAAAAGTACTAATATGCACCTTTAAAAGTACTAATATGCACCTTTAAAAGTACTAATATGCACATTTAAAAGTACTAATATGCACATTTAAAAGTACTAATATGCACCTTTAAAAGTACTAATATGCATTTTTAAAGTACTAATATTTAAAAGTACTAATATGCACCTTTAAAAGTACTAACATGCACATTTAAAAGTACTAATATGCACCTTTAAAGGTACTAATATGCACATTTAAAAGTACTAATATGCACATTTAAAAGTACTAATATGCACCTTTAAAAGTACTAATATGCACCTTTAAAAGTACTAATATGCACCTTTAAAAGTACTAATATGCATCTTTAAAGTACTAATATGCACATTTAAAAGTACTAATATGCACCTTTAAAAGTACTAATATGCACATTTAAAAGTACTAATATGCACCTTTAAAAGTACTAATATGCATCTTTAAAGTACTAATATGCACCTTTAAAAGTACTAATATGCATCTTTAAAGTACTAATATGCACCTTTAAGGGTTAATTAAGGTATAAAGGTTCACCTTTTGAAAAGGTATTGCCCCAGTGACAGCTTTTGTACCTTTTTTTCTGAGTGTTTATCTCATCATACATACTAAACTGAACAAAGAATGCTTGATCTCATCCACTCTTCCAGTAATTCCCTGGTTGTCTGTGTAGGATGTGATGTGAGAAATCAAAGCAAAGCTTTAATTGAAGGAGAGATTGAACACATTTGCTCTCTATATATGTGAGAAATGTTATGTAACACCTCGTGCTGGTGCTTTATCACGTTACACACATTTCAGCCTACAGTGAGTTTCTGCTGCACAAGAGTTGATAATCCTGCTGATGCCCAGAGGGATTTCATGTCTGTCTTGGAATGACATTTACTGATCAATTAGAGCTCAGCGCCGGCCGGAGCAAACAGCAGAGGAGATGGGAAGGTTGTTGTTGTTATTCTTATTTTTTCTGATGCTCACCATCGCTGGAAACGGCTTGTTTTGAGTCTTTAAACACCCAACGGTTAGAGTATCTCCTAAGAAGCCTTTACAATGAACGGTTCTTTAAATGCCAGCCTGTTTTATCATTTTGAACGCTTTCTAAAATATGTAGATGAAGTATTTTTATGTCTCAGCTTTTCACAACCAACTAACATTGTAAGGGTAAATCTCACAAAAACTTGTCAAGAGTCATATTTTGCCCCAAAATTAAATGGGGGGGGGGGTAGGTTTTAGGGCCTTTTTGCATTGTGAAATTGTTTTCATGAGAATTAAGCTTATTTTCTCCCAAAATGTTAATTATGGTAATGTCTAAAAAGGAGCTTTTATTGAAGGTATTTGAATACATTATGGTATATATATTTGTACTTTTTAATTTAAGCTGATTTAAATGTAAAAAAAAAAAAAAAAAAAAAAAAAAACTTATATTACAGTATTATTTGAAAATGACCATTGTGAAAAATGGAAATTTTACAAAATAAAATAAAAATAATCTTTATATTAAATATAATATAAAAGTGTGTATATATACTTATTTTCTTTATATAAAAATAATTGCATAAAAAAAATATTTTAATGGATTATTCATCATTAAAAAAAAGAAAAATATATTAAAAAAAAATACATATACACATACATATATATATATATATATATTTATTACTATACTTTTATATTTTATAAAATGATTTGTGAAGGATCATGTGACACTGAAGACTGGAGTAATGATGCTGAAAAATCAGCTTTGCATCACAGAAATAAATTATATTTTAAAGTATATTAAAATAGAAAACCAGCATTTTAAATTGTAATAATTTTTAACAATATTACTGTTTTAATGAATGCAGGCTTGATGAGCAGAAGACACTTCTTTCAAAAACCTTTTCTTATACTTCTAGTATACACTGAAGTATGATCTAGGCATTTTTCCATGTATTATATGATCACTCCTAAATGATGTGAATATCTCTGTGTCTCCTCCACAGACGGGATCTGACCTTGATAAGGTCCTCGAGCTCCGCTGGAGAAACGCAGGGGTTCCTCTTCAGAAACAGGGCCTTCTCCTGAGTGATGCTGTCCTTCTGGTTACTCTCGAAGGGTTGTTCCAGCGCCCGAAACGCCAGCCCGCCGCACACCAGGTACGACACCACCACCACGAACACGGCCAGCACCGTCTTCCACTTCATGACGGAGTGCAGATTCGAGCCGTCCGCTCCCGAGTCCATCCCGGTGAGAGCGCTGGCGGAGCGGGATGAGATGGACAGGCGCGGGAGAGAGCAGTGAGCGTTCGCTTGGACCTCGCAGCCCGGCGGGTTCTGCATGACCTGAACCAGACTCGCCTGAACCGCGGCGGACTCGACCTTCTTCACAGGGACAATGTTTGTCTGAACAGCCACTGAGAAAGAGACAGAGATGGACAGAGAAGACATTATTAACCTTTATTTAACCAGGCAAGTCACTTAAAGGGTTAGTTCACCCAAAAATGAAAACTCTGTCAGTAATTACTCGCCCTCATGTTGTTCCAACCCCGTCAGACTTTCGTTCATCTTCAACACAAATTAAGATATTTTTGATGAAATCTGAGAGCTGTCTCACTCCTTCATAGGCTCTATGTAATTTCATCTGCCGGCCCAGAAAAGTTAGTAAAGACATTGTTAAAATAGTCCAAGTGACTACAGTGACTCAACCTTAAGTTTATCAAGCGACGAGAATACTTTCTGTGCGAAAAAAACAAACAAAAATAATGACTTTATTCAACTCTTCATTTTCTTCTGTGTTTCTCTGAGTGAGTTGACGTAGTGTAACAGCGCAGCGCTTCTGGGTTGTACATCAGAACGGAGGCTCACTATTGGCCAGCATCACACGCATCACACACATGACCAGCGTCGGCCAATAGTGAGCCTCCGTTCTGACGGTTCTTGGTTTTTTTTGCGCACAAAAAGTATTCTCGTCGCTTGATAAACTTAAGGTTGAGCCACTGTAGTCACTGGACTATTTTAACGATGTGTTTATTAACTTTCTGGGATGGCAGATATCGATTACAGAGAAGCCTATGGAGGAGTGAGCCAGCTCTCAGATTTCATCAAAAATATCTTAATTTGTGTTCTGAAGATGAACGAAAGTCTTACGGGGTTGGAACAACATGAGGGAGAGTAATTACTGACAGAGTTTTCATTTTTGGGTGAACTAACCCTTTAAGAACAAGTTCTTATTTTCAACAACAGCCTGAAAATAAGAAAATAAGTGTATTTCTTGGGTTGTGACAGAGCTCTGACACGGTTTTGCCATGTTCGGTGTGTGCACAAGGCTTGTCATGTGTTTCCTTGTGCCATGTGCTCTCCTGTCGATTGTCCACCTTGTTACCTGAATATTGATTAATTTGACCCACCTGTCCTCCCTCGTTACCTGCATTTAGTAATGTTTTAAAAAAAAAAATTGTATTTCAGTATTTTTATAAATGACCATTGAAAATAAAGTTTAAAAAAAACATGTATAAATATAATAAAAAGTATGGATGGATGGATAGACAGACAGAAAATTAGAAATATTAGATAGATAGTGATTGATTGATTGATTGATTGATTGATTGATTGATTGATTGATTGATTGATTGATTGATTGATTGATTGATTGATTGATTGATTGATTGATTGATTGATCAATCGATCTGTAATGACTTAGTCCACTGGAGGCAAGTTGAAGTGAGAACCCAAATGCAATTTATTAACAAAACGTGATCAAACATAAAACAAAGGCATGACGAGACATGAAACTGGAAACTCACAACAAGAACAAGAACATTGACAGGAAACATTTAATATTCAACAAAGACACATGGCAAACATGAGGACTTAAATACACAGACTAATTACAAGACGAGGAACACCTGTGAACAATGATCAGACGATTAACCAATGACAAGACACATGGCGGGATCACATGACAAACAGGGAATCACATGTCAAGACACAGAAACACGACAAGAAACAAAACCCAAAACGTGACACGATCGATTGATCTCCATTTAATCTCAATGCTAGAAGAAACAACTGAAATACAGAGAATATTCGTTGTAATTTTTCTGGGTTTTCATGACACAAACCGGTGCAGAAAGAACTATTCTATTCACTTCTATTCTATTCTTTCATCTCTTTTTCTAAGGTGATTTTGTATGCCTAGTGTATTTATCACTCACGAACGAGGTGAATGCTTTCTCACAGACGGATGAGACAGCATTATCACTCATGAACGAGTGAATACCAAGGTGAGATTCAGTCCTTCAGTCTTTAACAGACAGCTGATCTCTGCTAGACGAGCACATTAGCTGTCAGATGGATTGTATAATATGATTTGGAGGGTGGCAGAGCCCTGTGAGAGTCATTGAAGCGTTTCACCCCGTTTAAACATTCAGAGCTCCCTTTGTGGGGGACAGTGGGTGGAGCCTGTGAGTCAGAGTGATGTAATGCTCAAACCACCCCATAATTTATGCAGACTCCGCCCCCTCGCCTGCTTCACTACAGTGTTCCATCAGTCAGTCCCTTTGTAAAAATGAAACAGAAAATGGTGCAAGTTTGGGTTTCATCAAACACCACATGGATTAAACTTATCGATTCAATAAACCGAACATGCATGTGCACATTTCTCTGTCGATTTTTACAGTCAGGCATTGCCTAAAAATCAATAAATGCACTTGAACATCCATAATTTTGGACTCAAGGACGCCTACGTCACTATATCTGCTCAGAGATATGGAACCTGTCAGCCCAGCCCGCACAAATCAATATCCAATAAAGTATAGAAACTGTTATGGATGTGTCCATGAAAATTCCAGTGAGTAATCCAATGAATATAGAAGAAGCCCATATAGGCTATAAAACACATATAGTGATTAAAACTTATTTTTTAGACTTTTAAATGACTTTGAATATATATATATGTGTGTGTGTGTGTGTGTGTGTGTGTGTGTGTGTGTGTGTGTGTGTGTGTGTGTGTGTGAATAGAGTATGCTATGAAATATATCTATCAATCCAGCTAATTATCACTGATTACATGATTGCAACACGGATTATTCTGGGAAAAGCACTTCAGATGTTTCCTCACAAATCTCAAATGCTCACTTTTCTTAAGCAATCTGATGATTAGCCAATACAAATGCAAGACAGATCTTTTCTTTTTTTTTTTTTTATAACAGTGACAATCTATCAAACCAAACTGAAGTTATTTCTCATTGAAAGAGTAAAAGATGTCCTAAATAAAAAAAGCAGAAGTTGAGTGAAATAACAATCTGACACAACTAACCTTGTTCAGGATCCCAGTTCACCTTTTTCCTTGGATTCTCTAACGGGAATTTCATGATGGTCCAGAAGGGCTTTCCGTATCAAATAAAGCTACCCTAACAATATACACATAAACCAGAGACTACAACAGACTACATTCTCGCTGCTCTCTGAGTGTCTGTTTCTTTAGAAGAAGCAAATGGTTCAAAGACAAGAGGTGATGATGATGATGATGATGATGATGATGCTCGAGCACGCCTTACTCTCTCTACTCTCTCCACCCAACCAAGCATCGCACTCTCATCAGCTTCCAGCTCACATCACTTCGAGGAAAGCGAAACAAAGCTCGAAACATCTGCTGGGAATGGGATTGAATCATGTCGCGAATCTGGGAGCGTTCCGGCATCGCGCGTAAATCACTTTCCTTTGTTTCAGCAACGCCTCATCCTTTGTGTCAGGATTCCCACTGAGGCTTTTAAGTCATAGAAAAGATGTTCAGTCAATCATGCTAGCTATGATCATGGAGATGTGATATTGAGGTTGACAGATAGAAGTTGTACTCACTGATCATCGCGTGTTTCGCCCGGTGTGTGTGTGTGTGTGTGTGAAGCGGCTCAGGAGCGCATGGAGAGCAGGTGCGACTGAGCGCGCGGAGGGCTGGACTCACGAGCAGCGAATCAACACTTACAGGCAGTTATGAATTATTTATGTCAAGTGTGGGATGAATTAACTTGATCAATACAGAAACATCTTCATAATTATTAAATACAAAAAAAATCCTAATACTGTTACTGTATAGGCTATTTATTTAAATATGACAATAATTTATTATTTAGGCTATTTAACATTGCATATTGTAAAATATTGTAATTAATAATATATTATGTTAAATATACTGCTTATGAGCTACCATCTGCATACACACTGCACACAATAATAAATACAAATTAAAAAATATATAATAGTAGTAAAATGTAATACATTTTATTAGCATAATTTTACACTTGAATAAAATGTAATTAAATCTAATACATTTTTATATTCACTCTGTTATCTGATATTTAGTTGTCAAATCTCATTTACAGGAAGGATAATTCTTCAGCTGTGGGTTTTGAGTTAAAAAAAACCCCACATAATAGGTTTAAAAAAAAAAAAAAAAAAAACACATGTGTGGTGTATTAATTTAACTTAAAGGTACATATTGGTACCAAACGTGTCCATATTAGTACCTAAATGGTACATATTAGTGTATCATATCAGTGACAGCTTTTGTACCTTTTTTTCTGAGAGTGTTGCATTATTATAATCTGTAAAAATTATCATTCAGTTAGCAATAGATTTTCCCATCAGGTGTATTACAAATCTTTTCTTTTTTTTATGGATTTAAATGTGGAATGTCTATTTGCATTATTACGTTTTCAATCAGTAAAACATTACAAAAATAAATACAAAATCTAACTAAATATTAGTAAAATGTAATACGTTTTAATAATTTTACATTTGAATAAAATGTAATTAAATCGAATACTTTTTAATAAAAAAATATTATTATTAGAACTTATTACCTGTTATCTCATGCTTAGTTCTGTCAAATCTCACTTACAGGAAGGATCATTCTTGCTCAAGCCATAAAACCCTAATAAAAAACATTTAACCCATTTACTTACTGTAAGTGCATATTTCATTCTTTAAATATGACAGGAATATTATTATACAATACGTAACATTGCATATTGCATTTAATATTATAATTAATAAATATTATCATTCAATTAGTGTCATGATTCCCCTGTGTTTTATGTTTCAGGACTTTTATTTTTATATTCTTCTGTCTCGCTGTGCCTGTGTTCTCTGTGGTTTGTTCCATGTTTTTGTCTCCATAGTTACCCTTTTTAGTCTCTATGGTTACAAATAATCACCATCACCTGTTCCTTGTTATATGTAAATACTTATACCCTTGTGTTTCAGGCTGAATCTGATAAATAGGCCCATAAATAGGACATTTTTTGAGGAAACCATAGCGGACGTTATGGAGTGCACTCATTCAATCCCACAATGCACCGCAATAATACAATGTACGCTCAACGGCTGTCCGAATTCGCTCACAAGTGAACTGTGTTAGTGGACTAACATAGGGAATAATGAATGAGGGTTTAGGGGGCGATTTCAGATTCAGCCCTAGTTTGTTGCTTTCCTTGTTCCCCCTGTTTGATCATCATCATCATCATCATCATCATCATCATCATCATCATCGGATTTATGTTTCCTACGTTGGATTATCTTGGTTTGTGTGCTTTTGGATTAAATACTGCTTAAATATCCTCACCTCCTCGTCTCTGCTGATAATTAGCTGTAGTTTGCCATCAGCTGTCAATCATTCATTTCCTGCATTACAAATCATATATTAATTTATTGATGTAAATCCAAAAGGTCTTTGATATCATTTCACGATTACACTTTCAATCAATAAAACATTATAATAAATAAAAATGAAACAATATATTTTACATTTGATTATTTTGTAATTAAATCTAATGCATTTTAATACCAAATAGGCCCAATATTGTCTAATAATATTGATTCATTATTGTACTGTTATGCTTGTGAAATCATATTTCCAGGACGGAGAGTTGTTCATCATTGTTGCTGTGTAAGGTCTGGTCTGTTTGCATTGAGCAGGAAGCACCCGGAGATTCCTCATGAAATATGGATGAAACTGTCCTGCACCTCCTTAAGACTCAGCATCTATTAGTAATGATGTGGCATGAGATCATAAACACATGTGCAGTTTTCTATATGAAATATTTAGCATCAGGTGAACACATTCAAGCTGTTTATTCTGATTTACCTTTACAGATTTATTTATTACTGGAAAATGTTAGACTTTGACTAGTGGGGAAAAAATATTGATTTAAGTGTTTAAAATAGTGACTATAGTATAAATATCTCAGGTTGCGGTGAAATAGTTGATATTAAATAGGTTAATTTACATTTTACGCAATATTACTTATTTCACCTCATTCCTCTTTTGTAGTCAGCAGAAAGTGCAAGTGTGGGACAGATTTGTACAGTATGAATACAAAATGACAATATGAAGCCTTGAAATGTAACTTTATTTTTTTTCAGGAAAATCAATGTAATATTTTTTGTTCAATAATATTTTTTATTATTATTATTTTGAATTTTGAGGGGATTTTATGTAACTATGGAATATATAAAAAATAAAAAAAACTGAGCTATTTTCCCATTAAAATTATTATTTTTTAATTATTATTTTTCAATAAATTCAATATTTCAGATTAAAACAGAGTGAAGGCCTTTAAAATCCATCTTTTGAAGTGAGAATAGTGCCATCTGTAATGCGTTAAAATTAAACCTTGTGTAATGTCATGATTTAACCACCTGTATAAATATATAGAGAAACTTTTGGATTCCCTAGTTGTTTTTTTGGACATAATTTCTTACTTTTATTAGGTTTTGCATTTTTTATATATATATATATATATATTCTAAAAGACTACTTTTTGTCAAGGTTTATATATTTTTTTGTTAGACAATTATAAGGTTTTGCATTATGATAACAATCAAACAATAACATTTTGTTAGAAAGGAAACATATGGAAGGCATTTTTTGTTACTCAGTATTTGATTGATAATTAAACAATCTGACAAAATAAGGAATTGATATACAATAATTCAAAATACACATTTTGCTATTAGTTGGCATTTTATTCTTGGCAGTTTATCCTAAGTTGCTCTTTTGCAGTCTTACCAGTTTTTTTCGACCCAGCATGATATCCAAATCTACGGTGGCCCAGTAGTGCACAACACAACGAAATTTAAAAAGCAAACATAAGTTCACAGTACAACGAAATTAAGCCACAACACAACGGAAATGAGCCACAACACAACGGAAAATGTACAACACAATGGAAATAAGCCGCAACACATATAATCAGCAGCCTAATGGTGCACAGCTTATTAAGCAATCATGATTTATTTATTTAACATGCATACAAATCGGGTTGTTTCTGGAACTTTTTGCCTCATGTAGGCCTACACAAGTCATTTAGACATTTGCAACAGTTACATTTTTTTTACACAAAGTTTCATTATACGCGATCAATATGTTTTGTGAGTTCCTGACTCTGTTGTTTTCGCTTGCAAATTGCTGTTCAAAGGCTTGCAATGCTCTTGGCTTTATTTGTGCGCAATAAACGTGCCAAAAATGTAAGCGCGGAAAAATGGAAGTCAGAAGAATTTATTTTGCTTACATAAGCACAAAGCTGCAGTTTCACAATACATGCATTACACTTATGAATAACAGTAAAATGCAGCACATATTTTTTTCTTACACTTGAAAGGCGATTTACACCTTTACAAATCTTCTCTTGCACACGCAAATTTAATTCACGCTTGCAATCTTATGTACACTTTCACAAATCTTACCCTGCGCATGCGATTCTTTATGGCATCATATTACCTTCATATATGAGTTTCTTTCTTCTGCTGAACACAAAAGAAGATATTTGAAAGAATGTCAGTTACCAAGCAGTTGATCATGGACCCCATTGACTTCCATAGTATGGAGGGGAAAAAATACTTTGTAAGTCAACGGGGTCCATCAACTGTTCGGTTGCCGACATATTCTTCAAAATATATATTTTTTATGTTCAGCAGAAGACAGAAATTAATTCAGATTTGGAACAACTTGAGGGCAAGTGAATGATGACAGAATTTTCATTTTTGGTTGAACTGTCCCTTTAAGAGTTTTATTCTTGGCGTCAGGCGCGCGCATAGCAACCAACATGGCGACGGTGAAGCTTCACTGTAGCGAGGATAGATTAGCTGGCAGTTAGCAGCTAGCAAAACAGCTGTGACAGATGATAACTGTGAAAATAAGTGTATGGAGTATTTATGATATGTCTGTATTACCTCATGCGTTCATATGAACGTTTAACGTGATGATTTCCAGTGAAACACGACTATTTTGAGTATGAGACTCCAGCCAGAGTTTTTCATCATGGACACTAAACCAGGTAACGTTAACGGTAAATGATAATTAGCCTAGTAAAATATAATTATCTGGCCAAACACAGACGCTTATAAACTCTTTATTTATGTTTATAGCATGTCGTTTTAAGAGAAACGCACTAAAGAAGCACTATACAAAAAAAAGTTACCGTGGTTTTTACTGTAATGCCATGTGTTTGGAGATGATATTGCGTTAATACTATAGTGTTTTGGATGTACCATGGTAAAATCAAAGTAGCATGCCAATGCCATCTGAGACCATTTGATTTGTTGTTTTCTGATTGTGATTGTACTAGTAAACAATATAATGTTAGGGGTATAATGTATAAAGTAATAGCTCAAATGTTCATCTTTTAGGGTTCTGTTTTGGTTCATCTGGCAAACTGATGGATCAGTACATGATTAAAGACCACATGGTTTCACATTACAGAAAGCTGTATTCAGCCAAAGGTAAGTTTCTAATTCAAATACATGGTTTATAGGTTTTACATATTTATCATAAAGGCAATGGCTAGTGGAAAATGTTTAGTTTTTGGGGAGTTTTCCTTCATGCTTTATTCCTGTCTTCTTTTATATGCTTTATATACCACTTTCTTTGTTTTCTTTCAGCTGCTGTGGACTGTTCAGTGCCTAAAAGCTTGCATAGCAATGTCAAATGTAAGAGAAAGTCCCATATTACCAATCTACTTTTGAATAATAAAGTAAATAAATTATATATATATATATATATATATACACACACACACAAACACACACATACACACACACACACATATATATATATATATATATATATATATATATATATATATATATATATATATATATATATATATATATATATATATATATATTATTGCTGTCAAATCGATTAAAAAACATGTAAACCAGAACATAAAAGTAATTTTTTTTTGTATAAAATTGTATTTATATATATATTATGTGTGTGTATATACACACACTCACACACATAATAAATATAAATAAAATGTTATAAAAATAAAAATGTATGTTCTGGTTTACATGTTGTACATGTTTTTTAATCGATTTGACAGCAATAAATATATGTGTGTGTGTGTGTACAGACAAACACACACACACACACATATATTAGGGTTGTCAAATCAATTAATCGCATCTAACATGAAAGTTTGTGTTTATATAATATGTGTGTATATATATATATATATATATGTGTGTGTGTGTGTGTGTGTGTGTGTGTGGGTATATAATGTATTAAATAAAATATTTAATGTAATATATTAAATAAAGTATATTTAACATTTTGTTTAACCAGATATAATTACTATACTAGTTTCTTATTCATTAAATGTTTCTTTATAATTTTTTTCAATGATTTTTTACCTTTGTAGATGTTGATCAGAAGCGGCGTGAGCAGTTAAGGAAAGACACTCGAAGTCAGTCGAGAAGATCTGATTCCCAGAGGAGCACTAGGATAAACTCAAGAACCTCCTGTTCTTCTAAGAACGTAAGTTAGCGTCCTGTGCTTCATTATATCACGTTGCTTGGCAGAAACTGTGTTCACAGCTGTAGTTTCCTCTTTGTTTCCAGAGCAGACCGTCCGTTCAGGGTGGCGATAGTGCCTATCATTACCTGGACCAATCGCTGATGTCATCGCCCAGGATCAGCACCTCGTTTCATTCCAAACAAATTGTATATCCATCCCAAACATCTGGAACCCCTGCGAACCACTTCCGATCTGCGTCCGAGTTGAGTTCCCGAAGCCCAAACCCTGAGTGGCGGGACGCAGGCCCGTCCTGTGCCACGTCTGCCGGTCAGAGAGGGTTTAAAAGCTTTCAGGATCCCACACAGAAGACCTACAGCGGTGACGTCCTGCTGAAACACTCTCATCGCTTCACTCCGGAGAAGCCCTTCACTCCGAAAACGCTGAAATCACACCACCAGTCCACACTGGTACAGTATCGATACTACACTCCTCCACGGAGGAAAGTGGAAGAGGAGAAACCGGCCTCTGTTATTGGACAGGAGCCGCGCCACCGGAGGTGTGATCACTGACACTGAAAGAGCTGTTATGTGAGATTTAAAATGCCCATCTGACGGTATAACAGTGTTTGTTCTGTTGTCTGCAGCACACGGTCCAAACGAGGCTTTTCTCCACAGCTCCAGTCACTCCAGGCAAGTCTGAAGGAAACCTGTGGGACGTTTGGCAAAACATCATAATTTACTTAAATTACTTTCTGATTGACATTTATTGTTCATTTTGTACACAACTATCAACTATATCCATCCATCATCCATCCATCCATCCATCCATCCATCCATCATCTCACACACCTTTTCATCCATCCGTCCATCCATCCATCCATCCATCCATCCATCCATCCATCTCACACACCTTTTCATCCATCCGTCCATCCATCCATCCATCCATCCATCCATCCATCCATCCATCCATCCATCCATCCATCCATCTCACACACCTTTTCATCCATCCGTCCATCCATCCATCCATCCATCCATCCATCTCACACACTTTTTCATCCATCCATCCATCTCACACACCTTTTCATCCATCCGTCAATCCATCCATCCATCCATCCATCCATCCATCCATCCATCCATCCATCCATCCATCTCACACACTTTTTCATCCATCCATCCATCTCACACACCTTTTCATCCATCCGTCCGTCTCTTTTATTTAAGTTGGCATGGATAGTGATTGAAAAGCATCATCACAAATGTTCCCCCTTCAGTTTGTGTTTAAAAGCATCCCAGAATGCACCTGATGAAGTTTTTTGATGAATGTCCGGAGTGAGCTTAAATCTAAACAAAGAAAAGCTCAAATATAAAGCTTTTTTAGCTTATTTTTGTCCTTTTGCAGACATTTGCTCATGATCACGAGTGGTCGGATGAAGAATCATTTAGACATCATGGTAAGACGAACAGGTTTAAGGACAGTGATTTTCTTCTCTCATCTTCCAGGTAAAAGATTCTGTATATAACACAAATGCCACATGTTTTTATAATATATATATATGTATGTATGTGTATATATATGTGCAGTCGGCACACTTTTGCTACCAGAAAATGTAATGAGCTCACCAAAACAATATGAGACAGATAAAGTTAGTTATATGGCTTTTCGTTTGCATTTTTACACAATAATACCTAAAAGAAAAGTCTATTTTCTTTTGTTTCAGGGTTTCACCAGAAGGCATGAGATCCCCCATAATGAGAAAAGTGTCAGCAGAGTGAGTGTCACATATTAGACCGCTGAAATACATTAAATATTTCACTAATGTGGCATTTAAACAGCTATTATCCCACTTAATATTGTTATGCTCTTTGACAAAGTCTTGATTTTGTTTTTCGATATAATACAAGAATACATTTATAACAATCAATTGTATTTTCAGTTTATTCATGTTCCTGATTCACTCTGTGGACTTTCTGAACTTGTTCTTTTCGCCAGGGAGGAAGAATTGATGTACCTGGAGTTCATTGCAGACGTGACGAATGAGATCCTAACTCAAGGCCTTTACTCTGACAGGTGTGTGAGATCGTTTTAATGTGTGGAGGCAAATTGTATGGCTTTTTGTGTCACTTTATGGTTCTCATCAGTCTAACGCTCCTTTATAGGGTACTGAAGAGACTGTTTGAACGGCACATTGATATGAACAGACATCGATTAGATGAGGTGAGTATTTTGAATTTTACATTTATTTTACCTTTAGTCTGAAAATTCAGCTTTGATCACAGGAATAAATTACATTTGAACATATATTCACATAGAAACAGCTATTTTAAAATGTAATATTATTTCACAATATTACTGTTTTTTTCTGATCAAATAAATACAGCCATGGTAAGCAGAAAACTGAACAGCAGTGTGTATATTTATTTCTTTATATAATTTTTTTTTGCAAGCAACATACAAATCATAAACATTTCATTATATGACACTCAACACCAAGCAGTTTTTTTAACCAATCACCCGAGTTGTCGGTGTCACATGACCAGCCACTGAATTGTGTGACAGTCAATCACTGTTTGCGAATATGGAAGAAATGCATGAGAAGTGCCTTAAACGGAATCATACCTCTGTGACTTCTCTTATAAAACAAAATTGTTTTTCAGTGTAAACTCAATCCAAAAGGCATGTTTACGAGCAAACATGGTGAAGGTTATCCAATAGGCCGTCAATTCATTAAGATAAGCAACAAAAGCAGTTTATTCAGCGTAATGAAGCCTCTCCTCCATTGACATGCATTAAAAAAACGGAATCTGGTCGCCTTCTCTGCGCGTCACAGCATTGCGCTTTTTTATCGGGATAATCCCGGTTCGCGTGGCTACGTGGAAGCGATAAAATTCTGTATTATTAATTTTAAGGCCAGATAAGTAGTATGTTGAGTGTTGGTTTGTAGGGAAGGACTACACGCCTGTGCACATATATTCAAACGCACATACCTATAGACTGAACTCGTAATACGCTTGTGCACGCCATCTGCGTTCTCACTGGTTCGCGTTTTTAAAGTTTGCACAGAAAGAATTTAAGAGTTTCCTGTTAAAACGGTGTCGTGTTAGCGGCCCCTAAGTTAATAACTAGTGATCATTGCGACGGAAGTGAATCAATCAAACTAACTTTAGCTGGACAATAACTTTATTCTAGAGCTGCTGTAAAGCCAAATCACTTTACTTTAATTTCCTATTATCAATGTAAAGCTGCTTTGGAACAATCTACATTGTTAAAAGCGCTATATAAATGAAGATGACTTGACTTGATTTGACTTTTATTCTAACTTTAAAGGTGAAAAGGTTTGTTGATTTTTAGCGCCATCTAGTGGTGAGGTTGCGAATTGCAAGCAACAAAAGTTACGGTGGCCGACAGGAGATTTCGCAGAGAGTAGCCAGTTAAGCAATGAGGTTTCTTTACAAAGATAAATTAAGAAATTAGGTTTACTTTATTATTCAGCAAAACGATATGTTAAATTTGCGAATATTATTGTTACTTGTTCATCATTGTGTCAGTGTTTTTATTCGCTAGCTTCCTTGCACGAAGAACAACATAGTGACGAAACGCGTTTGTCTGTTTAGGGCCACCGTAGAAACATGTCGATGTAAGCGGACCCGCGGTGTGTGTAGATAGAAATGCTCATTCTAAGGTAATAAAAACATAACGGTTCAAGCCCACTGTCGCAAATTTGCAACAAACCCCTTCCATTCAGACTGCAGGCGAGATAGCGTGTGTTTTCCCCCAATGCCTGTTTGTGCACATTCGATACATACCTAGGAACATTTTGCACGCACTGGTTTCTCGTAGGAGCGGTCGGAGTGGAAACTACATCCGGGTCACCGAAGCTAATATTTTGGTTTGCAAAATCCGCATATCAAGGGCGCAAATGTGGAGAAATTTCCCAAAATGAGTTAAGTTGTGCTAAGATAAAAATATGTACTAGCTTATTGATTGCTTCTATAGCTATGTTATTCATATAGACTTCATGTGACGAATATTTTTTACGTACTTTGTAGAGATCTGTTTGTAGCAAATTTGCGACATTGGTCCATAACGGCTGGATTTAGCTAATGGCTACATATTATAATAATGCTATATTTAGATGGTTTCAGGCCAAATTTTTTTTTTTTTTACAAAAAATAGCATGTTAGGATATAACACTATAATAATATATAATGTATGCACTGGAGAAACAAGGCAAGAGTTAAATAGAGTGTAACATGGAATGTATTAAAACTACTGTCAATGTTAGGGAGTAGGAGAGTGTTTTGTTTCTTGCTGTTGTCAAGATTCATTAATTTGTCAATTAAAGTTTATAAGTTCTAACAACTTTGTGCCATGAATAAAATCTACATACCTGAGATGGGAAAATGTGTTTTATTAATTTTACCATTTTGTAAAAAACATTACCGTAAATGCCCGTTGTTGCAAATTTGCAACATACCAAAATTTCTATTTATTTGGTGTGCAAAAGTGAAATTGATAATCTCAACATTATTTACCATCTACTTAAAGGCAAAAACACACATAATTTTTTTTTATATATACAGCTATATAAATTCAGGCGTTAAGGGGTTAAGTAAGGTCTTTATACACCCCTGAAAACATATTTATGGATTAGATATTGCATTTCTGCCAACAGATCCTCCTAAATATTACACACTGCACCTTTAAAGCGGCTTTGATTAGAACTCCTTGGCGTCCCTTCCTTCCTCACACTCACAGTCGTCCATCTCTCTCCCAACAGAACAAAATGCGGCACCTTCTAGACAATCTGGAGAAGGACCTGCAAAGTCCTCCCGCCGCCTCCATCCCGTCTCTGGGCGCAGAAGAGGAACGCCTGCCTTCAGGTGATGTTGATTATCTTCTTCATAACGTGTTTATTAACGAGGGCCGAGGACAGACCGAGGACATCAGTCCTGCCACACCTGTAAACCACAGCCTGGACGAGGAGTTCCTGAGTGATGATGAACATCTCAGCTGTGCCGGTGGAAACCCCAGGAACGAAGTGTTCGAACAGGTCGATGAACTTGGGAAAATCATGGCGGAGTCGTTAAGTGTGTCAGAGACTCAACAGGAAGTGGTCGAACCAGAGCAAACGAGAGGCGCCATCAGTGATGATGAGTTCTAGTTCACTTTGTTCAGTGATTTACATTTGCAAAAGCACAATGCTTTTTTTCTTTGAGACACTGTAACTCTTTCTGTGGAATATCAGGTTTAACTCTTTTTTAATGTTATGAAAGGAAAAGGCAGTGTGTTTTCCAGGGATCGATTGTTATACTCGAAGCCATTACAGTATTTTCAGCATGTTATGTGCGGCATTCGGTACTTTCCTGAATCTTCCTGCTCATAATGTGGTTTATTGTTTGTGTAGTCGTTCAAAACTCATGCTGTGACTTTTACTTGAGTGTTTTAGTTTGTGAAGCGGCATTATTCATATTCAGTGATATACTTGATACAGCAGATTTTTATTGAAACTTTGAAAGATGTCCATCTTTATAGCTTTTGTATTTGTTACACACACACACACACACACACACACACACAAACAAACCAACACACACTCACTCTCTCTCACACACACACAAACCAACACACACACACACACACACACACACACACACACTCACTCTCTCTCTCACACACACACTCTCTCACTCTCTCTCTCTCACACACACACACTCTCTCTCTCTCTCACTCACACACACACAAACCAACACACACTCTCTCTCTCTCTGTCTCTCACTCACTCACACACACACTCACTCACTTTCTCTCTCTCTCTCTCTCTCTCTCTCACACACACACACACACACACACACACACACACACACACACACACACACACACACACACACACACACACACAACCATCAATAACTAGAGGTCAGTCTACATTTGTTTGAGTTTACAATGCACATAAACATTTTTTGCAGTATTCATATAGAATGCTTTAGTAAACATAATAAAGCTGAAGCTGTCTTTAAAGGTGACCACGAGTGGCTTAAACAGTTGTGCGTAGTTTAAATACTTGTTACACTGAAATACACAGTATAATTTACATTGTTAGCTGTTTTTTTTTTAGCACCTGTTGATTTAATTGTTTCCTGAGTGTTTTGCTTTTTTAACTACTGAGAAATGAAAAACCGTTACCATATGTATTTTTATATTTCAGATGACTTTTACAGACCAGACTACTGTATTTTTGTTGCATGGAATAGCTTATAGATAATTAAATGCTTTTGCAATCACTTTTGTGTTCATGTTTATTGTCCATGAGAATGAAATCACATAAGTGTTCTCTAACTTCAGTTAAATGCTCTCTAAAAGGTTTAACAGATAACACTGTTTTATCACAGACCCGCGAAAGATGATAAAGTCCTGTTGTTTATCACTACGAAACCTCCTTTCAGAAAGCACACACTGCAATTATTCACATGGCTTCACAGCAGCTGCTCTCATTCCACGCATTCCACGCACCTGACGTAACGCGCGCGCTGTATCGAGGCGCAGCACTATTGTTCAATTTATTAATCTTATCTCAATTTTCAATCAAATCTGACCGTATCTTGCTTCTCCCCCAAAAAAATCAAAAATTAATTTAAACCTGTTCCCCATCAAAAACAGTCCTCGTGGATGTGTTTAAACTGGGGGGAAAGCGTCCAGACTTCATGGGTGTGAGAGAAAATAGAGCCGCGGATGATTATGATCCCGGTCACCTTTCCTCTGGTATTCCTAGCGGATGTGACGCAGCAGCAGGAGTGTGACCCGAGGAACCTCAAACATGCGTCAATCCCGAAAAAATAAACCACCAAATATCGGATTATTATTTTAAACCGTAACTCATACCCCACAAACTATCCATGCTATAAATTAAGGATATAATAAATCAGATAATCCAGCAGGTAAGCGGCAAAGAGCCGTTCAAACTCTTCTTTTTCAGTTTTACTCAGAAGTGTTAGCAGTGTTAGCCAGCGCGCGCTCTTAAAGTCTTAATTTACGATTAAACTCAAGACGTCTCAATAAATCACATGTGTTTAGACGTTCAAAGGTGTGTTTGGAGACTTTGTCGTCTGATTTAATGAAGTGTAGAAGTCCAGTTTGGATGCGTGCGGTTTTGCGGTCACTTGTTGCTCCAAAAAAGTTAGTCAGACATTTTTGGTGTTTGTTTATGTTTCGTAAATGCTAAAAAACTCATCTATTTTAAATAATGACCGAAGGATTAAGAGCGTTGATGTAGTTTTATAAAGTAAAGTGCTTATTTTTGACAGATTTGGGGGTTTAAATGGCCTGGAAAAGCCTAAATCACGCTCTGTTAATGTTTTGTTTATGTTGTTATTTTCAGTGTCATTAATAGATGAACTACAGTATAGTGGAGGATTGTTATATTTCTATAAATGGGTCACTTTATTAATAACATAATTCGAAATATTATGATTGTATATTTGCATGATGGTGCATATGACTGATCGTTTCATATCTATATGATCGTTTCATAACTATTATTGTTGATATTGGAATGATTTCTGTATGACAGCTTGTGCACATGCCTCATGTTATCTGTGTAAATTTGATTCATGTCATGCTTATAAAACCGGTTTTAATAAATGCACTATGCCTTCAGCCAGGTTTTACTTAAAGAAACAGATTTTAAATCACACAAAACTGTCCCTAACATCAAACATATATGTATTATCAAGCCATTTTGTAAATGCATACACAACCACAGAAGTGTTGTTTACGTAACAAACGCTAATATTAGTATTAGTCCTATTACTAAGTGACAGATGAATGTGGGTTCAAGGAATACAATGTTTTCTCCTCCTTCGTAAAATTAGACAACTCTCTTTCTTTTGCCTCATGATTAGTTGCATTTGATTATTTTTTTGCATAGTTTTTTGCCTTTTATCTGAGAGCAGATAAACACTGCTATCACTCTAAGCGGTCATTGCTAATCTGTTTTGCTGTGGTTTGTCTTTATCCAGGGACTCATGTGTTTGTCTTGTGGAGTCCTGTATAATCCAGCACCTCTCCATGGATTAAGCGCGGAGAAAAGCTGAATCAGATCATTCTGCTCGAGGAAGGTCGCGGCACCGGTTCAACATGCCCCTTCCGTTCGGATTAAAACTCAAGAGAACCAGAAGATACACGGTGTCCAGCAAAAGCTGCCTGGTTACCCGCATACAGCTGCTCAACGGCGAGTATGTGGAGTTCACGCTTTCGGTGGAGAGCACGGGCCAGGAATGTCTCGAGGCAGTTGCGCAGAGACTCGAGTTACGCGAGGTAGGCTGGCCGTCCTCTGGCTACGAAGACATCGACTTGGTTTAATCTGGTCGAAATCACCTTAACACACCATGGGCGTGTGTTTATTTTAGCTCGCTGGTGCCGTCTGGAGTCTAGGCTATTCTAGGACTGCAACCAAAATGCTGTCAAACACCCTAAATGCATGCGTGCCAAGAATTCAGCCTGGACTAAGTGCACTTCGTTTGTATGCAGTCATTTGCTCTCGAGAAGTCTGAGTGTTTTCCCCCCGCAAAGTCAGATTATTATATCGCTATAGGTTTCGACATCTTTTCTAACATGTTTAGTAGCCTAAAGTTCACTAGTGCAGTGAGTTAATAAGTGGCTGCTATTTGTGTGCTTGCAGGAAAAATGCCTTATTAGATTTTAGAGGATTGAGATTAAAGCAGAATTAGAATTGAGACAAATTATCTTGTCCAGTTCAGCATCAAGATTGTATAAATACATAAGTTTAAAATGTTTATTTTAGGTTCTGCCGTTTCATTTCTGATTTGTTAACACTTTACAATAAGTGATTTTACAATTAATAATTTAACCTCATTAGTTAACATGAACTAGCAATGAAAAATACTTCTAAAGCATTCATTATTAATCTTTGTTAATGTTAATTTCAGCATTTACTAATACATAAAAATTAGGGATGCACCGATATAAACATTTGGGCTGATACCGATAATTCTTTATATTTGAAAGCCGATAACCGATATATTGGCGATTAAATCTAAATCCAAATTTGTGTATAATTTTTGAGAGCCTGATTATAAAAAACAGAAGTCTCAGCATTAAAAACCATGTCCTAAAACACACAATTATAATGTTCTCGTGATAATTGAATGTAGTCTATATGTCAGACTTGTCATATTTTCCTTTTTTGAAGTGATTCCAATCATATTTCAAGCAGGTCATGTTTGCATCTGAAGTGTCTCGGCCTTTAGCTTTGCCAAATAGTCGTCTTGCTCGAAGCTTAGAGAGTATTTCCAGTTTTTGAAGTCGAGCACGTGAATGTCCCGCCGGCCTGTTGTTTCTCATGAGTAAAAGAGCAATCAGTGAAATTCTGTTCATTCCCCAGATAACGTACTTCAGCCTCTGGTACTACAACAAACAAAACCAGCAGAGATGGATTGATTTGGAGAAGCCGCTGAAGAAACAGCTTGACAAGTACGGGCTGGAGCCCACCGTTTACTTTGGGGTGGTTTTCTACGTGTCGACTGTCACCCAGTTACAACAAGAGATAACCAGGTGAAGGACACGAACATGTCTGACAGTGATCACATCAGTGCTGTTAACGGCGCTTTTACTCACTTCTGGTTTCTGACGCAGATATCAGTATTATCTCCAGCTGAAGAAAGACGTTCTGGAGGGGAAGATCCCGTGCTCCATTGAGCAAGCCATCCATTTGGCCAGCTTGGCTGTGCAAGGTATTTTTTTCTGATGTCATGTTTGGCATTTCAGGGATTTAGTGAGATGTCAAGAGTTTATGCGGGTCTAATGCCCACCGGTTTCAGATGATTTAGTGATGGTGGACAAAGTGCACAACTTCCTTACTTGAGTGAAAGTACAGATACTACTGGTCAAATATTACTCCCTTACAAGTAAAAGTTGTAAAGACCTATTTTTTACTTAAGTAAAAGTACAGAAGTACTCGTTTTTAAAAGTACTTAAGTATCAAAAGTAAAAGGTAAGTGTCAATGCATTGTTTTATTATTGTTGCAATGTTGTATGTAATACTTGCCTCTGAATCGATGCCTGCCTTCTAGGGATGTTAACGATTAATCGACGATCGATTAATTGTCGATAATACATTTAATCGCTAAAACTTCGATAAGCAGGTTCATGCACGTGTGTGCAACTCAACCACAAAACATGTAAAGCGAACGCACCAGAGTTATGTTTGGGACCATTTTACACCTTCATCATGACTATAAGTTTGCGTGTGCATTCGCAGCCTTTTGTTTTGTGCAAATGTAAGTTGTAATATTGTGTTTATTATTTACGTAGGCCAATCCATATCTGATTTATCTCATATAGGATGCATTTGGTTAAGAATTAACGCTGTAGTGAAGCGTGATCAGCACGCGCAGCTCAAACGGCTGTGCACGACTAATAATGACTATGATTGGGATTGTCATATTATATAACATTATAAAGAGAACAATATTGTAATAAAACATTGTGAATTATTTGGGTTTAGTTACCGTGTTTCATCGCGTTGCTCCAGGAAGAGCGTACACACATAACAAGCAGGCTTCTGAGTGGTTGGTGACATGTTGTGTTAATCGTTATATTTGATTATTAAATAAGTCATTTAATTAAATGATCAATCACATCGAAACATTTTACAATCCTACTAGCCCTTTATTTATATTAAAAACGCACCTCATTCATTTGGTGAGGAACATAGCTGCATTTGCAGAGCCTGTCATGCTGTTGGCCATATGCCACTGCAGTGGACGCAAATGGCAGTATTAAGGCTAACGATTAATCGATCGTTAATTGAAACGACGATGGATTCTGGGAATTTGTGAAAATTGACATCCCTAGTTGCTTCTATTCAATTGGGCTTTAAAGGAGTAGCTCACTCAAAGATGAAACTCCTGTCATCAGTGAAAACACACAGTGATTCATCAAAAGTTTGGAACGATTGAGATTTATTCATGTTTTTGAGAGAAGTCTCGTCTCCAAGGCTGCGTTTATTTGATCAAAAATACCATAAACGTAGTATTACATTTTAAAATAACTGTTTTCTATGTGAATATATATAGTAAAATGTGATTTATTCCTGTGATCAAAGCTGAATTTTCAGCATCATTACTCCAGTCTTCAGAGTCACATGATCCTTCAGAAATCATTCTGATATGATGATTTGATGCTCAGTTATTATTGGTGCTCAATTATTATTTTTTAAGACTTTTTCTTTTCAGGATTCTTTAATGAATGAATAGAAGTTCAATGGACGGCATGTAATAGAAACATAAATGTCTTTACTCTCACTTTTGATCAATTTTAATATGTCCTTACTGAACTAAATTGACAATTTTTCTTCTATAAAAAAAATAATGGTAGTATATTACAATTTCCACAAAAATATGAAGTAGCGCGACTGTTTTCAACATTGATTATAATCATAAATGTTTCTTGAGCATCAAATCCTCATTAGAATGATTTCTGAAGGATCATGTGACACTGAAGACTGGAGTAATGATGCTGAAAATTCAGCTTTGATCCCAGAAATAAATAAAATTTGAACATATATTCATATAGAAAACAGCTATTTTAAATTGTAATAATATTTCACAGGTTTTAACTATTTTTGATCAATTAAATTCAGGCCTGGTAATGCAGAAGAGACTTCTTTCAAAAAAATCATCTTAAAGTCATATTTAGGTATTCGGTCCACTAAAAATCCTGTCTTTTTTTTTTATATAATGTGAAAGATGTTTTAAGACTCAATCATAACTTGATGTTGCAAGAGAACATTCCTAAGATAACGCTTGGCCAGTGTCTGGTTCACTGATCTAGATACTCCATCATGAAGGGATGGTTTTATATTTCTACAGGCTGTAAGTCTAGAAAATCAGAGCACCATTTATCAAGCCGCCCAGCTTTAGCATTCACCCAACACAAGAATCTCATTCGCTGATATAACTGACATCACTCGCTGTCACAACCAGATCAACAAATCATGTCCCGACTGTATTTGCGCTGTCAAACGGCCTTTGTCTTCACTTGATTTGTGTCATTTCGATGAGGCCAGGAGTTATTTTTGTGCACCAGCATTGCTGTGTAAGGAGGCTTCACGCGACGGTGATGCTTCGGATTGTCGGCATAGCTGTGAACATTTCTAGCGGGCTGATTAGACATGCTGTTAATGTTGAACTACTACTGTTGCAAAGGCTAAATCGATTCCTTTCATAACAAAACGTCTCTCAAGCTTTTCTAAATTTAGATGTGCTATTGCCCTGAATGTTGAAGATGATTTTGCAATATTGTGGGCTCACAGTCTTCATTAATAAGATCAAATAAAACTAGATAAAAAAAAAGTTCCTCGAGACAAACTTAAAGCTGGCTTGAGAAAGTTTGGACCATAAAGTTTAATGTTTAAATTAGTTTAAAAAGCTTAAGGCGAGACACTACAGGTGAATAGGGTAAGATTTTTAACTAGCAGATATCACCATGAAACTTTCCCAGTTGATTACCTACATTAAGATGAGAAAAAAATTTATTACAAGTTTTCTGTAATTTAATGTTTAAATATGCAAATTAGGCAATATCTAATTAAATATGCGCTAATTTGCATATATTTTAAAAAACGAAATCTGAGTATTGGATAAAGCCAGGTTAAAAATCATTTTTTCATTGTGTTCACATATTAGATGGGGAAAAAAATGACAGAGGGATTTATGGATATCTACTTTTGTTATCCTGTAAATCAGAATATACTGTCAATAGCCTTAAAAAAATGATTTTCGCCATGTTTTTTGGAATAAAATGTTATATAAATCAGGCTAGGAATAATATATTTACAAATCCCTCTGTAAATGTCTTCATAATATAACTAGGTACAAGACTGGAGAGTTTGGTGTATATCGGTGCTACTGAAGTGGACATTTCAGACTTGGAGTATGAGAGAAAAGTCATTTTGAGAAAACGGGCTTTAAAGATTTATCATCAGCCAATGAGATTGCGCATTCAGCCCATTTACTTTCACGATTGGTTGCTGATAAAAAGGAAATGACCATATTTGGATCCGACAGGATTGTACAGGGGAGAGAGAGCTTCCTAACAGTGCATGTGATGACAGGGTGACGGCAGTGATCGCGGAGCAGCGGGAGGATTAAGAACGTAAACTTTTGTTGAATTTATGAGAAATCTACAGACGCAAACAGACAAAGTGTAATAAAATAAAGACCTAAATGTGTATTTCGGACTTTTTTTCACCACAAGTCTGAAAGAAGACATGTTATTGAAGACAAATATCCAAAAATCTCAAAATTGACCAGTAAAAAAAAACGATGTTTTTGCCGGCCATGTCTCGCCTTAAAGTACTTTAAAGTTAAAAAGTTGCTAGGGTGTTTCTAGTGGGTTGCTAAGGTGTTCTGGGGGGTTGTTAGGTGGTAGCTGGGGTATTCTGGTTGGTTGCTAGGGTGTTCTGGGTGGTTGCTAGGTGGTTGCTAGGGTGTTGCTAGGTGGTTGGTATGGTGAACAAATTGCTAAATAAACTTCTGATTTAATTGGTGTTTTTGATAAGTCAAACATTTTTTATAAATCCTTAATTATAAGTATTAAACTCGTGCATCTTCAGATAATGGCTGTGTTATAATAGTATCATTGAGATACTATTATAGTTTTTATTAATGTATTTTGAATTAGTTTTAGTTTTTATCTTTTCCGATTTCATTTTAATTTGTGTTTTTTTTTTATATGTCTATATAGTTTTTAATCTTTATTTTTTATTTAACTTTTAATAATTTTAGTACAGCAAGGAAAACTAAATGAGAAATGTTGCTTTGGCAAAATAAATGTAACTTTAATAAAGGAATATTTTTATTTTATTTCAGTTAACGTTTATTTTATTTCGAAGTAACGAAAATGCCTTTAGTTTTAGTTAACTATAATAACCCTGGATAATGTACATTTAGTCAGCTGAAATATTAAAATTAATTTATTGATATTAAAGTATCAGTGTCATGTTTACATTATAGTTGGGGGGCTTTTTTTTAATCTAACACTAAACATAAGTTTGTCCATTGCTTCTAGCTGACCTGGGAGACTTCAATCGATATGACTCCCAGGACTTCCTTCAGAAAATTGTGCTGTTTCCAATGGTGAGTAATCACTGAACATTTCAGTCTCTTTTTCCCGCTTTAAAAACTGCAGGATATTTCATAAGCTTGTTCATTCTCTCTTCTTTTCCCAGCCGTTGATACAGGACGAGAGGGTTGTGGAGGAGGCCACTCAAAAAGTCGGCATGCTCTATCAAAACTACCGGTGAGAGGCTGTAGTCATCTGCCAAATGAGCTTGTTTCCCCATTTGGAAAAGACTGAGATAGTTCGCCACTGTTTAAAGCCCGGGACACAACAAACCACAAAACACACACAAAAAAAAAGCTGCACTTGAACACACCGGGAGAACTACAGGCATCTGTCAGCTAGCGTTCGTGTAAATGAGACAACTGTCTATTTCTGCAGATATATTCATCTATATTAGTCATTCAAAAAGGGAAACCGACACACACCATAAACAAAGCAGTGCGTGCTTACCATTTTGAATATCAATCCTGCTAAACACTTTCTTTATTCCACTCCGCTCGTGTTAATATTGAAATATTCGCCTAGGAACACTCAGGTAAGATGACGTAACGTTAGAACAGCGTCTATCGGTACCGGTTTGACTTCTTTGCTCGCTGTTTTGCTATTATTCTCGTTCACTAAAGCCCTATTCGGACGGGACTAGTGTCACATGGAGAGGAGGGGTAAAGTAATAATTACCAGAGCTTCTCTGTGATTTTAGTCCCGTCCGAATGTGCATCTCAGTGATCATGTCGGACAATGTCAGTAAAGATTACGGCGACTTCTACCATCAGTAAAACGGTCTGGAAAAATGACCTCAGGTAATGCGATATAGACCCGCTGTCAATATGTACGTAAATGTTTTGTTTGAAAGTAGTTTTCTGCGTTTTTTTCAAGTATGGAGACGCTTGAAAAAGCATCAGTTGCGTTCTAGACGCTGGAACGAGTCTGTGGCAAAACTCAAGTGTTTCACACACACCATCAGATCAGAGAGAAGATCGACAGCACTTGATAGAGGCACGAAACATCTTTTAGCGTTAGTGCCTATTACCAACACAATCTGAAGTTAATTAATACATCGTTCAACCGGACATAACTGTTTTACACACTGAGAAACACACTGAGAAAACCGAGTCGGCCGACCGTCGGCTTGGTGTGTCCCAGGCTTAAGGGAGGTTCAGTTAGGGGTCCTCATGATTATCAGATGTGTTCAGATGGTAGGCTACTTGTTAAAGGATTTCAAAGGCAGCTGTCAAATGCCTGACATGACTTATGACCAGTGCTTTGGACTCATAAATGCTCTTGGCTTTCCTGCAAAAGTTTTGTTACGAAAAGATCCTTCAGAGCAGATTTGCATGCGTTCGACACGTCAGGGCTGGGACGTGTATTGAAATATTTGCAAATATTGTCCTATTAAATAGCACTTTTTCAGGCAAATATTTCAATACACGTCGAAAATCTGCAAATCTGACAAAACTTTTTTTTTTTAAACTGCCATTGTTTTTATGCAGATATAAGCCAAATCAGCGTTCTGAATCATGATTATTTTATGCACTTTTTACTTGGCCGTTATGTTCCCTAAAGAGCAAGTCTTTAAACTAGATTCACAATCCTTCAAGAGCATTACAAAAGATGTTTTTAATTAGGTTTAATTTAGCTTTAATTTAATAAAATTACATTTTAATGAATCTCACATCATCATATGAGGAAATTTCCTATCCATATTTAAAGTCATCATTGTGTTAAATGAGGAAGGATCAAATAGACATTACAAAAAAGTAGCTTTAGAAAAAAATATTTTATTTGGTGCTTTGGTTCACAAAGTTTTAGGCTTTTAGGCCATGATTTGTTTGTTTTTTGGTATTGGTATTTAGATATGTTTACAGACCGTTTATTGCAGGTCAGTGGTGGCATGAATTAATTTACACTGCAATTACATCTGCATAAATAATGCCATGAGATTAAATGCGTATTAAAGGGATAACTCACTTTACTCGCCCTTGTGTCGTTTCAAACCTGTATAAGTTTCTTTCTTTTGTGGAACATAAAAGAAGATAGTTTGGGAAATGTCTCAGTATTGTTTTTGTTTTTTTCATACAATGGAAGTCAGTGTTAACCAAAACAGTTTGGTAACCAGCATTCTTCAAACGGCTGATTCATTTAGGAATGAAGTAAATAGCTCTCTTTATAAATAGACCATTGAGTCATTGGTTCACCCGATTCGTTCAAAGCGCGATTTCATTCAGAAATGAAAAACAGCTGTGAACTGTTATTAACCCTTTAGATCCTGAAGCTAAAATAGGTGTTTTTCCACATAATTAGATTTTTTTACTGTAAAATTCTAAAACTATGTACTATCTTCATGTGCGAGGTGTCATCTTTTTCAGAAAAAGATAAGCTTTCAACAAATTACAGTTATTGACCATTATTGTGTGTGTGGTGAGTTTATAAATAGAATTTAAATAGACAAAATGTACTGATTTTTATTTAGAAAAAAACTGAAAAAATCATGAACGAAAGAAACTAACACCTTAAAGTTGAAAAATGAACTATAATACATATATACAAGTCTTTTTTGTGACATTGTTGCACAGTTTTCATTTAGGACACTTGCATACACGCACAGATACAAATGCACGCACACATACACATCCACACACTACATGCTAAGATACGTGAAAGAGTGACGGCCATCCGCTTCCCAAGTTACATTAAAAATCATCCCAATCCCCTCTTCTGCTGTCTAACACTTCATTCGCCATGTATTTGTTCGTTTCTTTTATCATTTTATGCAATCCAACACACTCTAACCTGCCACGCTTCGTATCTCTCTGTTCAAATCCTTCCTTCCCGCGCTGCATGAAATTACCGTAATAAGCCGTATATTGCTGAAAAGCGCATGTTGTCTACTGTCAGGGGAAATTTGAATGGTTTTGATAGTGCAAACGGTTGAAGAGTCACGGTAAAATGAATACAGCTTGCTGGGATGTGTCAGCGACGTTAAAGGGTTAACTTATTTATTGAACTGTTCACATTTCACATTAGATACAAATCAGTATCACATTTTTGTACTTGTGGTATTTGGGACAAAAATGGCATGGCATGTCATGCAGCTGAAATATCTTTTACATAAGTCTATGTAAGCATTGCAGTCCTCTGACATTGTTTGTTGTGTAACGCACCATAAGAATGAGGAAGAGCCTGATAATAGCGATCAGATGACCACAACATTGTTGAATGTGATCTTTGTGTGTTGTTTCCCAGAGGTCTTTCTGCACCAGAGGCGGAGTTACTCTACATGCAGGAGGTGGAGAAGATGGAGGGGTACGGTGAAGAGAGTGTCCAAGCGAAGGTAAATCGGCAAAGGAGAGCCCATATTTGTTTTGTGCCAAACCGCGCACAGGAATATAAATCTGACTGTTTAGTTAGAAAATATTCAGTTTACCTCATAAAAGATTCCCTTGACACATTTTGCAATATGCAGTACTAATGCTGTCAAAACAACACATATAATAAAGGCTGATGAATAACAGTTGTGCACAAAATGAATGCATACAGTTCAACCCAAAATGATGTCATGTCTCATGTCATTCCAAACCCGTAACACCGTGTCCTAACCAGACGTGATGCGATTCCAGCGACAATGTCCACACTAGACACGACGCGACTGCGAAATGCGTCGAAATCAATCAAAACTCACAGCCAATCAGAGCAGCGTGTGGGCGGAGTCTCGCGGCACCAGAGAGTAATCTTGACGGCATTCGCAAGAAAATGGAGAAGTCGCTACATAATCAAATTCACAAATATAACACCATTTAAACATTATTAAAACACATAGGCTACTGAGTTACTAAAACAATCTTTGTCAAAGAATACACTTGTCTGTTCACAGTTTGAACATTCTTGTTTCCATTTGTTTAATTTCAAGATCTGAGGTGAATTATCCTTTGTTGCTTTTACAGCCACAAAGCTGGAGCGCTAAATGTTATAGGCCTTTATCTCATTTCCTGTTTTCGGAACGTTCGAAATCTCCAAGCAGTGTACTTGCACTTCCGGTGGTTGCTTAGTTACCTTTAGATGAAAAGTAGGTCAGTAAACTTAAATAAAATTGCGATATAGACCAGTGTCTGTCGATATTAAACCGCATAAAGACCATTTAAATAGGAATCATGCATGTTCTGCGTGTCTCTGTGAATGAATGGCACAGACGCGCTGTTTCATTTACCACACACACACACTGAGGCACGCATAACGCTCATGATGTTTTCAGCCTATATGAGGACATTAATGCACTGTATCAACACAGCTGCTCTGAGAGTCACTTCAGCAGCATTTTAGCTTCATTTGAGAAAAACTATCGTCATATCATAAAACACAGAGGTCTTCACGGCAACCCGTCAAAATAAAAGTTTGGTTTAACCTTTGAATAAAGTTGTGCTAAAATCATTACATTTTAAATAATTGGTTATAACAATTTAATTAAACCATTAAAATGGAATCAAGAAAACAAAAATAAACTTTTGGGAGATGCGAGAGCGAAGTAGTCCAGTGATAATTAACAGGCAGTCATGGTGAACGCAATAACCGGAAGACGCAGTACACTGCTTCAGCAATTTTTCGCGGCTACTTCCGGCGCTCTATTGTGATGCGATAAAGGCCTATTCAACGTCACATTACACGCTTTTAACATTAAATAAAGCACATGAACAGTGCCTGAGATTATCATCGCCACACTTTGTGTTTGTTGTTCCAGCGTGACGTCGCAGAAAAATAGAAACCGTTTCTGAAACAGAATCGCCGCGTTTCGCCGTCGCGGCTGGTTAGGACAAACACTCTGATTAACATGGAAAAGATAACTTATCGCGCGTCGCGTGTAGTTAGGACACGGTGTAAGACTTTCATTCATCTTCAAAACACAAATCAAGATACTTTTCAATTGAATCTGAGAGATTTCTGTCCCTCCATTGAAAGTCTGTTCACCCAAAACTCTGACGCTTCAAAACGTCCATAAAGAGATTGTCAAATCAAGTAACCTTTATTTATAACAGCGCTTTATACAATTCCCATTTTCAAAGCAGCTTTGACATATAAAGTAAATCCATATGAATGGAGCGGGGTTAATACAGGTTTTCTGAAGAGACACGATCGCTTTATATGATGAACAGATGTAACACGAGAATGAACCTCATTGGTTCTCATGCTTGAGCTTCCAAATTTTAATGCATTATGTATGTTGTTCACTGAGTGAATAAAAGTTTAAATTAAATGTTCATCATAAAGCGATTGCGTCTCTTCAGAAGACTTGGATTAAACTGCTTGATATGGATTTATTGTAAGATCTTATGAACGTTTTGGGTGAATAGACTTTCAAAGGATGGACATAAATCTCTCAGATTTTATTAAAAAATATCTTATTTTGTGTGTCTTATGGGTTTGGAACAACATGAGGATGAGTAAATGATGACAGAGACTATCCCTTTAAGAAATGAATTACGTTTAATGCAGAAACACAGTTTAATTTAACAGTAAATGATGGAGAAGGAAACTTCTGAACACATTTATTAGTGGTATTTGTCAAGCATCACAACACTATTACTCATACTTAATATTATTGATTTAAAACTACCCCGAAATGTTCCACTTTTGATATAAATCTGCTTGTCAAGAAAGATATGGTAGATTTTTCTAAGACACCAGGCTTAAGTTTTTCTTCACACAAAATTGATGAATTGCATCAATTACAAAACAAAGAATGGTTAATAATCATTTTAAGCGATTGACAGCCATTTAAATGAATAGATATTGAATGCTACTGTATTATAAGCTCCTTCCGTGTGTCTGAACAGGACACTCAGAGCACAGATGTGATTATCGGCTCTTGTCAGGACGGGATTTTTGTCAAGCACAAAAATGGGAAAGCACCTCTCATGTTTCGGTACGTGTGCATGTATTTATTTTTAGTGCAAAATATTATGTAGGGTAAATATTGCTGTTAATTACAATGTTTTATATTGCTGCATATGAGTGAATACTCTTACTTGTGGTAATGTAGTGAAACAATGTGTGCAAAAAATTCCTTGATTACTGTAACCAGTAGTGTTGTTTTTGGCGGCCTGTTTTAATTGTAGTTTTAGTCTAGTCTTTGTGTCAAGCTGTCATTTTAGTTTCACTTTCATACTCTTTTTTTTTTTTTTTTTGTCTAGTCAAGTTTCAGGCGACTAAAAGTCTGAGCATTTTAGTCTTATTTTAGTCAGAATTATCCATGACTATTTTCTTCTAGTTTTAGTCGACGAAAACTGATGACATTTTAGTCTAGTTTCAGTCAATGAAAATTGTATTATTTTAGTCTCTTTTTAGTAATGCAATTCTATTTAACCCAGCCAATATAGTATTTCAAACAAGGTTATCTTATTATATTTAGGGCTGTGACGGTGGCATTAAAAAAAAAAAAAAGCAATTTTTTGAGCAATTCCGTCAAAGAAACATTATGCATTTAAAGCATTGAAATAAATATCATAAGCAGAGAGTAGGCACGGGTTTTTTTTTTTCGTTTTGTTTAAAAGTAGACGATTCAAGCTTTCTATATGGAATAACTAATGGAATTTTGTTAAATTCGCTGATAATCGGGGGCCGGTTTCACAAAGATAGACTTTGACTATGGCTTAGATGTAGTAGATAGTCAGACTTCAGATAGACATCTAAATCAGACCGTTGCACAAAGCACTTAAGACTCTGACTATCTTAAGTAGGACTACACTGCAATGCATTCTGGGTAAAATAAGACACTTTTCAAAACAAAAAAACATGGCGGATCGAGTAAGCGCATTCAACCGCTCAGTGCAGTTTACCCCAGCGGGAAATATGTGTTTGTTGGAGGAGTATAACAGTTACAAGGACATTTTACTTGGGAAATTTAGCGGAGAATGTAGTAACAAGAAGAAATGTTTAAATTATGAGCCATTTTCCCTTTTCTTTTGGCTGTTTGTAATGTAACTGATTGTACGTTGCGTCTCGTCTCGTTTTCGTCAGGTGATAAAGGTTCGTTGACGATGATATTTAGTCATAATTTTCGTTGACGAAAGCAACACTAGTTACTAGATGTATTTCTGTATTTTACTTTTTCTTTTCTTTTTTTTTTTCTTTTCTGATTGTTCTCATGAACAACGGCTGGTTGAAATTTTTGGTTTCTCTTATTGAGGAACAAATCACCCTTTTATCAGAGCAAAAAATAAATAGATTAAATATAGAGATTTATATCAGATGTTGCCCATAGGCCGTAACTTGTGCACTAATGCCCTAGTCCTCAAAAGGCTGTTTATCGCATCGTGTTTTTAGGTTGTGTAATGCTGTCATGTGTCTTGACTCGAGCTCTTCATTGTTTCTACAGGTGGAACGACATTAACAATATGACTCATAATAAGTCCTTCTTTGCCCTGGAGCTCGCCAACAAAGAAGACACAATCCAGTTCCAGACCGTAAGTCTGCGTCTGCACCGTCTCAGACAGTTCAGATGCTTTTCTTTGCCCGAAATAACTGAAAGACTTAATTAACATGGAGTTATGATGAGAACCTTTAGCATCCATGAAACCTTTCAAATGCACAAAAGATTCTTTATGTTGGAAAAACATTATTTTATTTTTTTACATTTTTAAAATGTTCTTCACAATAAGAAAAAAGGCTCTTAACAAACTGCTTTTTGGAAACTTTATTTTTAAGAGTGTATCACAATAATGCCCATGTGTATGTCCATTGAATATTAATGAATAGATCTGTAGCTGGCCTTTAAGGAACGCCACCCATTTAGGCCCTGGGACTCATAAGTCAATGTCCTAGCCTGATTTGATTTAGTAAAAATGTTCTGGCTCTGTTTCAGGAAGACATGGAGACGTCCAAATACGTGTGCAGAATGTGGCTGGCGCGACACAAGTTTTACAAAGTTAACAACAGCAGTTTGTAAGTTTATGTGTTTTCTGTGGTGTGTGTGTGTTTTTGTGTGGGGTGCACTGATTTTGGCCAATACGATTAAAAAAACAGCCTTCATTTGTCTCTTTCCTCTAAAAAATTGTTGTAATGTTGTGACTAAATACTCATTACTTAGATTGGTTCTGTTGGTTGGATGTGAAACAGGGACGGCATTATAGGAACAGTAAAAAGAAAACTTTTCGTAATTTAGGAAATCATTTAATCAATGTACACTACCATACACAAGTTTGGGGTTAATGTTTTTGAAAGTCTCTCTTCTGCTCACCAAGGCTGCATTTATTTGATCAAAATTAATTAATTTGTACAATTTGTACAATTTACAAATTTAAAATAGCTGTTTTCTAAGTGAATATATTGCAAAATGTAATTTATTCCTGTGATCAAAGCTGATTTTTCAGCATCATTACTCCAGTCTTCAGTGTCACATGATCCTTCAGAAATCATTCTAATATGATGATTTTGATGCTCAAGAAACATATTATCGATGTTGAAAACATGCTTTTATTGGCTGCTAAATCAGTGCATCTGCAGTTATGTGTCTCTTTCTCTCGGTGGCTTCACCGCTGTCCGTTTGCTGTCTCCAGAGAGCTGTCTGATGGCCCGAACTCTGAGGGCTCCCAGAGGTCCATTCTCTCTCTTTCATTTCCTCGCTTTCCAACCCTCTCGCGTCCCTCTGTGCCTGCTGACAAGGGGTGAGCGTTACTGCATCACTGCTCAGATCCTTCTCATTAGGGCTGGGAGAAAAAATCGATTCACCTAGCTATCGCGAATATTTTATTTATTTTTTTACGATTCTAAAATCGTTTTTTTTATTATTCAGGGGTGCAAACAGCGCGCTTTTCGGCGCCTCCCGCTTTTTTCACGTCAGTTTGGGTGACTTGTGTGAATCGTGCAGATCCAAAGAGTTTTTTTTTAAGGGGGGGGGGGGGGGGGGGGGGGGTCTGATTATAATTTAACCAACAGTAATTCTGGATTGCGTCCACCAACAAGTAAATAGGAAATAAGCGAATCAGAACACTGCGCGCCAAACCAGCAGTATGTGCGCAAGCGTGAACCACTAGTGTTTCTGTCTCACTCTGGATCTGCCGCTGCATCACATTTCTCTCTGCGTGGCGTGGAGTGTCCGTTTTTATGTCGGCTCTCATGTTAACTGGTTAGAGCTTGTGTTAGAGCACAATGCCTGCGTGACACACACACTTCTCGAGCCGCGCCGAAACCGCGTGCTAGAAATAGAACCGCAACCGACGCCTATTTTTCACGCGACACGCAAGAGTGTTGGAAGTTTTCAGACAAAATAGAAGGCGCAAATACATATTAATAAATTACATTTTGATGCTTGAAAGTCTCTCGGTTTTGACAAATGCATATATAATTGTAATTTAAAAAATAGGCCTAATTATCGATTTTCAAATATTGCTCCTGTCAATAGGCCTACAGAACGAAATATTCTGTAGCCTATTTTGCCGTCAATACTGCCGACGTTGTCTTTGCTGTATCAGGCTATATATATTATGTTTAACATCCAAATGTAGATGGTCTGTCGGCGCACAGAGCCACTCAGTCGCAGACAGCACGTGAAGTTCGTGAACACCGAATTCCCTTTTCTTTCTTTTCTATTTGTGTTTGAACAGACATGTGCACGAAAAAATAAGCCAGTGTCCGTCTCAACGAGTTTCCCCGTAAACGCAGTCAAAATAAAATGGATGCGTGTCATTACCGGTATTAGATACGTGCATTCGTCTTAAAGGGACAGCACCCAATATACCTGCAGCTGTTTGTGTCACCAAAGTTAATCAAACAACAAAAGAGAAAGAGCTTAATCACGTTTTGTCAAAAGATAAACTGTATTAATACTTAATACAGTTTATTTACCTGAAAAACATAAAGTACTGCTTTATTTCTCGTGTATTTGTGTTTTATTGTATTTATATTTGTATTTTGTTTATTAGTTTCTATGCAGATGCACTAGGCCTACCCTACACAATTACCCCAATCATCCTAGAATTATTAATTCTTTACAAAAAGAGCTATTCAAATCATCAGGTGAAATTGTTTTCAGGAAGTAGCAGTAAAGCAAGAAGAAGTGCAAGATAGTTTTTCTAAATTTCATTTGACTCTGTGTGCCTATAGGGGTGGGTTGGGGATGGTGGCAATGTAGTATCTGGATATTTGCCGCGGGACGAGGGCTTCGATTACCTCTCTCTTTTTTGACCATACATGTGTTTGCACCCCTGATTATTATTCCAGAGTCGATATAAATTCAAATTCAATTGCTTTATTTTTGTCCTTGCTTGTAGATGAGGTTGACAGAAGTTATCCACTTTCGTTCCAACAGAGGATGAAATGTGTCATTGTCTATGAGTGTTGAAGCGTAACTCTCGCCAAAATGCATCCTAGGGTCTTTTTGTGAATCTACCCGAGTCAAACTTTCGTTTAAAAGCATAATTAGGATGGAAACGCCACTTTTAAGTTTGACCGTATTTTCGTTTTCGGGTCAAACTGCCTTTTGAATGGGAGTGCTTGGGGCACGACTGTGATAGCATCAAAATCGCTATTTTTAAAACACTAAGAAGGCTCGACACAACATGAAACTGTGCTGGAAGTCTCACCAGGGGCTCTACACATGAACTCCAGCATTGAGAACATTGTTTGTGTACACAGAGTTTACTAAAATTAACGATTTTGTTTCCGTCCGCCGGCATTTTGACAGTCAAAAAATAGTCGATCTCCGAATGCGAATGAACTGACTCTGAATTTTAGTATTGCTTCTTATATGAGGATCCTTTTTCAAATACAAGGTCAATATTGATTTTCACTAACGACAAAACAACAAATTATCCGTGAATTTATATGGAACTAAGCTTTGGGAGCTTTCCATCTTTCCTCTCCTCATGTTACGTTGCATTCGGAGATCGACTATTTTTGACTGACAAAATGCCGGCGGACGGAAACAAAATCGTTAATTTTAGTAAACTCTGTGTACACAAACAATGTTCTCAATGCTGGAGTTCATGTGTAGAGCCCCTGGTGAGACTTCCAGCACAGTTTCATGTTGTGTCGAGCCTCCTTAGTGCTTTAAAAATAGCGATTTTTGATGCTATCACAGTCGTGCCCCAAGCACTCCCATTCAAAAGGCAATTTGACCCGAAAACGAAAATACGGTCAAACTTAAGTGGCGTTTCCATCCTAATTATGCTTTTAAACGAAAGTTTGCCTCGAGTAGATTCACAAAAAGACCCTAGGTTGCATTTTGGCGAGTTACGCTTTGAGTGACGTAATATCCCAAGTGTTCGCGTGGAAGAGACGTGACACTGAAAAGCCGTCGCGCTACTCATATATATAAGAGAGAGATAAGACAATAGAGCTGCACGATTCATCTTTTAAACACTGTGATCTCCATTCAAACACACACTCGATCTTTCAATTCGTCTGTCTATTAAACATGAAACAGCTTCACAAATAGTCTTTTCAACCTCATAGTATCATTATTTCTGTGATGCAATAGTTAAAATTATCATAGAAGTACTTGGATAAAAGTTTAAAGTTCAAATATGAACACTGATGTCTACGATAGCGATCAAAATCAGCTTTTGATAGAAACTTGGTGCTTAAAGTAACGCATTTGTCGATTACAAGTGACTGTTAAAAAATGTATTTATTGAATCATTTATTCAAGAGAGTGTAGTATTGTATGATGCTTCTGAAATGAAAGTCAGAAAGATGTGATGATTTGTCTTTGTAAATAAGACTCATCGTGTACATCATGTACAGTCTGTATAAGTGCATGATTTAACTTTTCCCGATGGTCTAGTGTTAATTGCAATATCGAATCGCAATACTTGGAGAATCGCAATTAAAAAAAAAAAATCGCAATACATATCTTATAGGATATGATAGTATCAAATCGGGAGAGATGTGTATGGTCCCAGCCCTACTTCTCATGGGCTACAGAGTGACGGGGAATTCCTGATAACTACCTTTTTCTGAACTTTATTTTTCATTTAAATCAAGATGAATTATAGACACTAACCCCTGGTTTCACAGACAAGGCTTTAGTCTAGTCTAGTCCCAGACTAAAATGCATGTTTGAGCTGTTTTAACTTGCACTGACCGATCTTAAAATATATCAGTGGCATTGTTTTGTCTCACACCAGTAATGTTTTTTTTGTTTTTTTCTAAGGCACGTTTATTAAAGCTACTTAAATGTCCTAATTGAACTGAGGCCTAATCCTGGCTTAAAGGATTTCTTATTACTCATTACTCATCCTCAAGTTGTTGCAAACCTGTATGAATTTCTGCCTTCTGCTGAACACAAAGGAAGATGTTATGAAGAATGTCAGTTGATGGTCCCCATTGACCTCCATTGTTTATTTTTTCCCTACTATGGAAGTCAATGGGGTCCATCAACTGTCTGGTTACTGACATTCTTTAAAATATCTTCCTTTGTGTTCAGCAGAAGACAGAAACTCACACAGGTTTGAAACAACTTGAGTAAATGATGACAGAATTTTCATTTTGAAGTGAACTATACCTTTAATCTAAGGCCTGTCTGTGAAACCAGGTCTAAATCAAATACTACAATCTTTAATAAATATTTAACTTCACACTATTTTTGCATTACTATGGAAGCTTGTTTCCGGCACAGGGTGAAAAATAAAAAAGGTAGTAGCGACTTTTTAATCTCACAATTCTGACTTTTTATCTCAGAATTACGTGATATAAAGTCGCAATTGCAGGTTATAAAGTCAGAACTGCTTGATATAAAGTCGCAATTGTGTGTTAAGTCAGAATTGCATAATATAAAGTCGCAATTGCGTGCTATAAAGTCAGAATTATGAGATATAAACTTGCAATTGCGAGAAATATACTTGAAATTCTGACTTTTTTTCTCAGAATTGCATGTTTATATCTCACAATTCTGACTTTATAATACGCAATTGGGAGATATAAAGTCAGAATTGCATGATATGAAGTCGCAGTTGCGTGTTATAAAGTCAGAATTGTGAGATATAAACTATTCTGAGGTAAAAAAAAAAAAAAAATTCCTTAGAATTGGACTTTATATCTCACAATTCTGAGAAAAGATGTCTGAATTGCGTGATATAAACTCGCAATTATGTGTTGTAAAGTCAGAATTGCGTGATATAAAGTCAGAATTCTGACTTTATAAGACGCAATTGCGACTTTATTTCACGCAATTCTGACTTTATATCTCGCAATTCTGAGAAATAAAGTCAGAGTTGCGAGATGTAAACTCGCAATTGTGAGATAGTCGCAATTATCTTTTAAAATGTTTTATTCTGTGCCGGAAACAAGCTTCCATGCATTACAGCATCATAGTGATGCTGCAATGTAAAAAATATTGCAAAATATATTTAGTTGTCATGAAAATGTCACAATGCAAAAATGCTAATTCAGTGCCAAACTTTTTTTGTTACCATAGTGAACCGCTGTGTATGTGTGGAATACAACTTTGAACTTTATTACTCTCTGGTTTATTTCAACTGGTCTTTTATTGTCTTGTGTTTTATTACAGACAAACTCAGCCCGCTCCTGTAAACCCAGTGAGGCGACGGTCCTCCACGAGAATGTCTCTGGTCAGCATTATACCGGTTATTCATGGACTACACAACAGTTTTACAATGGAGCTTGTTCTGTAGGATTTTTCTGGAGTTTGTGGGCTCTGCATGATCTCATGTGGTTTACTGTAGCTCTTATTGCAAATCCTTCATAAGGAGCTCTCTTTTAAGGCAGCATCCTAACTGAAATGAGCATCATGATAATCTAATAAGCATAAGAAACTGTATACAGTCAACTTTTAATATAATCATGCTGCCTAACTTTGGAACAGTTCATGCTGTCGGTGTGCCTATATGACTCTAAATACACTGTCTGAGGGAGTTCACTAGTTTTGAGACAGATTTAATGTGTCCTGCTGAATAATGCTGCTTTTGTTTTATCTTATGATGCAGCCAAAACCACAACCCTACATGATGGCACCTCAGATGCACTTTAACGGCCATTACCCCGAACCATACACGTCTTCGCAAGGTAAAACAGGCCGAAAATGCTCTGTCCGTTCTTATTATTAAACCTTATTGTAAATGGGGTTTAAAAAAAAACTAATTTAAAAGAGAAACAAGTTTATTTTTTCTGACCCCACTGGCTTTTCTTATTGATTTATAAGAATAGTTCACTTAAAAATTACAATTCTGTCATTTACTCTCCCTGAAGTTGTTTCAAAACTGCATGAATTTCTTTCTTCTGCTGAACACAAAGGACGATATTTTGAAGAATGTGTGTAAATGATGACAGAATTTTATTTTTTAAGTTAACTATTCCTTTACGCTTAAACGGAAAACAAGACTTAATATCATTCTGCTTCTCAAGTTAATGCATCTTGATTTTAATAAAGTTAAGATATTTGTACTGTAATAGCTGTTCACAAATGTTCTAATTTGTTGCGTAGTTTAATGGGTTAGTTCACCCAAAAATTAAAGTTCTGTCAGTAATTACTCGCCCTCATGTTGTTCCAACCCCGTAAGACCTTTGTTCATCTTCAACACAAATTAAGATATTTTTGATTAAATCTGAGAGCTGTCTCACTCCTTCATAGGCTCTATGTAATTTCATCTGCCGGCCCAGAAAGTTAGTAAAGACATCGTTAAAATAGTCCAAGTGACTACAGTGGCTCAACCTTAAGTTTATCAAGCGACGAGAATACTTTTTGTGTGCAAAAAAACCCCAAAATAACGACTTTAATCAACTCTTCATTTTCTTCTGTGTTTCTCTGAGTGAGCTGACGTAGTGTAACAGCGCAGCGCTTCTGGGTTGTACGTCAGAACGTAGGCTCGCTATTGGCCGACGCTGGTCATGTGTGTGACGCTGGCCAATAGTGAGCCTACTTTCTGACGTATCGATTACCTAGCAGCCTATGAAGGAGTGAGACAGCTCTCAGATATCATCAAAAATATCTTAATTTGTGTTCTGAAGATGAACAAAAGTCGTACGGGGTTTGAACAACATGAGGGCGAGTAATTACTGACAGAATTTTCATTTTTGGGTGAACTAACCCTTCAAAGTCATATAACAATAATATACTGTATAATAATGATATGTTACATTACTTAGTCATGCCAATAAAGCTACTGTTTTCACTATAAAAAAAAAAAAACTCTACTTTTCCTTCAGATAATCTTTACATCAACAACCAGAATGGTTTTTACTACCACTCCCAAACCAGTCTGGACCGCTCTCCGCACGAGTACAACGGGAGGATCCGTAACGGCAGTGTTTACAGTGCCCAAAGCACCAGCTCCCTCAACAACCCACAGCATTACCTGCAACCCTCGCCCATGTCCTCCAACCCGAGCATCACAGGAAGTGACCTCATGCGACCAGACTACGTGCCTTCCCACCGACACAGCGCCCTAATCCCACCGTCCTACCGCGCCACGCCCGATTACGAGACCGTCATGAGGCAGAAGAACCTCGGTATGATCCCGCCCTCCGAACGCCAGAGCCACTCCATGAGGAACCTCAACATCGGAAACTCGTACGCCTACAGTCGACCGGATCCGCTCGTTTACAGCCAACCAGAGATCCGCGAGCACGGAGCGGGCCAGTATCCGTTCCACCTCAACTACAGCTTCCACAGTCCCTCTCCGTACCCCTATCCCACCGAGAGACGGCCCGTGGTGGGCGCCGTCAGCGTCCCCGAACTCACTAACGTCCAGCTCCAGCAGGCACAAGAGTACCCGGCGCCCAACATCATAAGGAATCAGGTTTACTGGCCGCCTCCACCGTATCCCTACCCTCATCCTCGACCCGCCAACAGCACCCCGGATCTGTCCCGTCACCTGTACGTCAGCAGCAGTAACCCGGATCTCATCACTCGCCGCGTGCATCACTCAGTGCAGACCTTCCAGGAGGACAGTCTTCCGGTGGCTCACTCGCTGCAGGAGGTGAGCGAGCCTCTCGTCACGCCTCGCCGTCCTCACATGCACAAGCGCAACTCCATCGAGATCGCCGGGCTGGCGTACGGACTGGAGAACATGAGGCTGAAGGAGAGGAAGGTGAGTAGTGTGACGTTATACACATTTAAAACTATTTATGCTATTTATTAGGGGTGTAACGATACACGTATTCGTATTGAACCGTTCGGTACGAGGCTTTCGGTTCGGTACGCATTACAAACCGAACGGTTCGTTGGACCATTTTTCCTGCTGATCAAAATGTCGTTATTTCAAATGTAGGCGCGCGGCTCAGTGCAAGAGACGCTGGCGCGACCACAACATTACCCAACATCAAATGACAAACATAATGAAAGCGGAACGAAACTGCGCTACTCATATTTTGTGCTTCACGGACCGTTTATCAGTTTGAACCAATGCAGCGCGAGCCGATCTTGATCAAGCGACACTGTTACCGCACACAGCGCTAAGAGATCCAGTACAGAAAGCATTTGAGTTCGCCACTGAAGTAATAACATCGCTGCGAGATCTAGTGAGAAGCATTCACATTTCTCCGTTATTAACGGATCAAACAGCGCTGACGTGGAAACCAGGAAGAAACATTGTGCTTTCAAGTAACGTTACGTCGGTTTTATTTCGACATTATGAATAAAATTGCTGCCCTCAAATGTTAATCTGAAATAAAATAAACCTTTGTTTATATAACTACTACAATATTACATTTAATTTTTTTTATAAGGAGCTGTTTTTGTTTTATATGCTCCTAAGAAGAGTCAAGTATAGCTCCATCATTGCTCAAAGTAAAAAATCATCATACTTTATGATGTTAGTTTTAATTAAAAAAATTCAAATCAAGGAAATTTCTGCTGGCATTTCTTTCTTTTTGCTGTATCGAAAACGTACCGAACCGTGACATCAGTGTATCGTATCGAACCGAAACCGTGAATTTTGTGAACCGTTACACCCCTACTATTTATACTATTTTATGCTTGTTGTATTCTACTCATTGAGACCTTTCAAATTACATATGACACATGGCAATCTGAGCTGTATGATGTATTTGACACATTGCAGTACGTAGTACAAAAAAGTATTTCATAAATTATGAAAACTTTTTTTTTTTTACTTCCGCTGGTACACTTCGGGTTTAAGGGGTTAAACTATTTTCAACAGCAGTTTGCTAATTCTTAATATCAAATTAAATAAGAATCCTAATATTTATGTAATGTTATTATAATGTAATTACTAGCAATCTTCATGTTCAGGATGTGAACTATACTTGAGGTAATTTATTTAATCATTTTATCCGTCAGCTACCCATGCATCTCCATCTTTTGTATGACGTAACGTCGTTATTCACATAAAAGCAGTATTTTACAAATTCTTAATAATTTATATATTTCAATAAAAAGCATAAATCATAATTAATTCTTATATAATTATCTAAGACTCAAGATTGAGAAAATTCATGGATATTTAATGCGTTTTACTTCAGTGAGACGCTATACCATTTAAAATAGTTTTCAACAGCAATTCTCAATAAGTAATATAAATGTACATAATTACAAATGCTTAAAATGATTGTATTTAATTGTTATTAATAATCTAAGATTCTAAATTGAACTATATTTGAATAAATGTGTTCTTATTTAAAAATTTTAATTTTTTTGCATCATCTACCCAGGTGTCCGCATCAGCGGCCGAGACTCCGCCCCCGGTTGCCCAGGCGATGACCCCTACGGCATCTGGCTCCGACATCAATGTCGTCCTGGAGGTCCCGAAGCCTGAGGACGTGGTCATCAAGGAGGACGTGTTCTACGGCCACAAAAAATCCCTGTCCGACGCCACGATGTTGGTGCACAGCAGCGGTGAGGAAGAAGAGTTTGAAGACGACAGCGGGCGTCACACACCCCAGTCTCAGGATGCTGTGGGCGGTCCTGAGCATCACATGACACCGCTGGAACGGTCCCTCATAGAGCCGCCCGCTTATCCGTTCAGCCACGGTATGGACACGGTCCCGACGGGCTCCCTCGCGTACCAGGCCCATCCGATCATCCGCAAACCGGAGGATGTGGGGCAGCTTCCCCCTCTTCGAGAGCCCGGACACATGATGCCCTCGGTTTCAGAGGGGGATCTGAGCGGACACGGGCGCTTGAGACAGAAGAGAGACCTCTTTAAGAGACCCGTCTCTGACGTTCCACCTGCGAGAAGGAACATCGATGGCCTTCCGCCAGCAGTAAGTGCACGAATGAGCAGATTTGAATCAAAAATTTTTAAAGCAGGGGTTTCTTGAGGGAACTACAGGTTTGTGTGTTGATCAAAAGCTAATCGTTGGGCGTGTGACGGTACACTGTTGTGGAAATTCTTTTCTCAACTTCAAATCAATAATTGTAAGACAGTAGGATATCTCAAAGGTTAACAGATCTTGCAAGAAAGGCTGTTCACACATCAGTCAGAGTCTGATATGAGAAGCGCGCCGACTTCTCCTTTTTGCCAGCTTATATACACAAAACACATCCTGGTCTGTCTCAAAAGATCGCCTTAGTTACCTTAAAAGGAAACTGCAGCTTTTTCACACATTTTGCTTATCTCTATTTCTATCAAAGCTGCGCACATACTTTTCACACTTGGAGTACACAAAAGGTCACTGAGTACATAGTCTCTTTGCTACCCTGAACATTTTGTTCCTGCAAGCTTATATGATTATATTTCTTTAAATGCTTATGAATAAAAATAAATGTTCAACGTTAACACAAGTTGCACACATCTGAAAGTGAAAAATACATCTAAAATGTAAAATTCCCATTACAACACTTAATGGGATATTTCACCGCTGGAAAGATGAATGTGTATTTAAATTGGGTCATTTATGTAGTAGAAATGTGAAATTTAAGTTGGGGCCTTCTAGACTGAGAAAAGCCAGAAAATGTATTTTTGGCTCATGTGGATGAAAGACAACAACTCCCAGAATGCACTTGCTTCGCTGCCCTATGAGGCCACTCCCAAGCCATGCCTACCGGTTACAGAGGGCAGTATCGGAAGAACTGATACAGCTAGGCTACTAGTTGAGTCTAAACTGAAAAGACAGCGTTTTATCGTGAGATTCCCCCTATGGGCGGGTTGAACACATGCGGAACGAGCTCCTCCTCCTGGCTGGAGTCTCTCGCCTCTGGACAAAAGAGCCTCTGATGAGCTAAATGACGATTTTTGCGTCATCTGAGTTTTTTTCCAGACACACAATAGAGAAATCTCTGGTCTCAGGGGGACATGAGGGAGGGAAGCACGGTCATTCGAGAATACTACCAGGTTTCTACTGATACAAAGCTTAATGCTAATCGGTGAAGTATCCCTTTAACTCACAAGATGTTCACAGTAACGAGACGAGGCGCTATTTTGACGCTTGTGAGTCGCAAGTACCAAAATGAGTGGCTTACTGCGCTTAAACGGGTGAAAACATTGTCAAAATGACTGTATTGGAGCGTATTCAGTTGAACATTCAATTTTGGAACGTAAATAGTTGAGAAAGATAACGCGTGTTGTGTAACAGTATATTGGATCTGTGCATTAACTCTTAAAGTGACAGCAGTCTAATATTAGACAATGTTAAATATAAACATAACAAGATAAAGAAAATCACTCTCTGCTCTTGACTGAATTACTTTTGGAACTTTAATTGTAAGCATTAATCTTAAATTTAAATTTACATTGAGAACTATCCAGTGTTAATATTTACATTTGATTACTTTAATTTCTGTAGTATTTCTTACCAGAATACTAACCTACTATTAGACCCACTTGAAAATACTTGAAAACGGCGTGTTTATTTCACATCTCTCTTTATTCTATTGCATTTATTTGTGCTGTTGTTTGCAATTTGTTTATTTGTTCTTATTTTATTACCGACTTTTTACTTACTTTTCAGAATCAGAATTGACCAAGAAAATTGCAATCAGTGCATCTCTAATCTCATTTGCAGATATAAAAAAGATAAATTCGAGTAATTTGATAAAGGAAATCCAAACTGATTTGTTATTGCGTATGATCCGACCGGTGAGGCTTTTATTTTCATTTCGTCAGCATGTAGAATAGGTGTTTGTACAGAAACGTGACTTTATACGCATGACTTGAAGAATGCGGCCCAACAGGCTGTTAGACCTGAAAAGCTGCATTCTGCCAAAGAGCCACAGCTGTGTCTCAGATCCCGATCCTCAGACTCTGTTTTCCTCTCTCGCTCTCTCCATCGCTCTCTCCGGGTATGAAGGGTATGAAGAAACGCTCGGAGGTCAAGAAGGTGGGACCCCTGAAGCTGGCGGCTCTAAACGGCCTGACTCTGTCCAGAATGCCACTGCCCGATGAAGGGAAGGACGACCCAGAGAACGCGTCTAATGATGAGCGGGTAAGTTCTGCTTTCGGTTTGAGTGCTGGAGGTGGACTGCTTACTTATTTACTCATTAATTTGCTTATTATTGCAAACTGACTTTAGCTCTAGAGCTGCTGTAAAGCCAAAACAATCTCTGTTACTGTAACTTCCTATTATCACTGTAAAGCTGCTTTGAAACAGTCTATATTGTTGAAAGCGCTAGATAAATGAAGGTGACTTGACTTGTTTACTACTTTTTAATAATCACGGAAAATTATAATCTTTTTCAGTAACACTTTATTTTACAGTGTCCTTGTTACATATGTTACATGTACTTACCATAGTAATAACAATAAATTATGCATAATTACATTTGCAACTAACCCTAATCCTACCCTAACCCTATAGTAAGTACATGTAGTTGCTTAATATTACTCAGTACTTAAATATATAATTACACTGTAACAATGACACCTTAAAATAAAGTGTAACCTCTTTTTCTATTTTGCAAGCAAGGAAGGAGTGTTTATTAATAAATCAGATTATTTCCTGGTAGTGAGGTATAAACATTAATAACCTAATAATTAGTGTATCTGACTCTGAGTATTCCATTTATTATGTCTGATGTGATATTAAATAAAGCATTAAAAACTGAAGAGTATTTTAACATTTTTAATTCACATTTGTTGAAATTTATGGACATTGTTACATTCAAAACTGCACGATTTATGTTTAAAGTTAAAGAAAATAACTTGCCTTGTAACATACGTGAGATGTTTCATGAAAGAGACGGGGGATATCATTTTAAGAGGACGTTGTGTGTTCAGACAACCTCTTGTGCGAACTACTGTGTGTTTCGGTTTGTGGGGTCACCTTATGGAACGGACTGAACAATAACATCAAGCAGAGCCATAATATCATTCAATTCAAAAATAGATTAAAGAAATCATTACTTGACCAATACAGAAATTAATAGACCTAAACGCAGGAATGGATTTGTAATTTAAAGGTATTGTTGTAAGTTATTGTAAGACCTGAAAGATTATTATATGCGGTATTTGCATATCTAAGTTATAATAATATTATTTTGTGAAATAAGGGGCAGGATTAAATAAGCTATTTGCTTCCGCCTGCTCCTTCTCTAACTAATCCTTTTATTTTTTTATTTTTTTATTAAATTCTGACTTAAAATTTTTTAAATTTTGTTTTGTTGTTTGTTCGAGATAAATAGAAATGAGATGAAATGTCAGCGGGACACATAATATCCTCTCATGCCGTTACAGATGCAGCATTTTGACTGTACTTCTGCACGAGATAACGTTTTTATAATTTAGTTTGCGATATATTTCCTCCTCCCTATAGCTAGCGTGAAAAGCTCGCTCTGTCTGGATGCGCTCAATTTCACAGTAAGAATGCTCTCCTGTTATATAGCCTGTCAGCACACTTCAATAACCTCAAAGAACGCAGGTTAATGTGTTTACATGCCGGGAGAAATCAGGGTGAAGGGCAAAAATCTATCGGTTTATTCGTAAGCCGTTTATGACTAGAAAAACAGGTTAACGCACTTACATGATCACATGCACTGTCGGCTTATCCAGCATAACCGGGTAAAGAATGTGCACGTAAAAATGCTCTTTATTCTCTGAAAGTAAAAGTGAAAGCAAAAACTGGCCGAGATTTTGCCGTCTGTTGCACATTCTCTCAGAGACGAGAGATGAATCTACCTCCACAAAAGCTGATAACGATATATATCAACTATCTTAATTTACTGGCTTAAAGGGGTGCTATAATGTGCTTTTCACAAGATGTAAAATAAGTCTCTGATGTCCCCAGAGTGTGTATGTGAAGTTTTAGCTCAAAATACCCCACAGATATTTGTATATCGCATGTTAAAATTGTCACTTTTTGAGAGTGAGCAAAAACGCACCGTTTTTGTGTCTGTCCCTTTAAATGCAAATGAGCTGCTGCTCCCGGCACAGGGGGCGGAGCTTCAACGGCTTGTGTCCTTTTACCTCACACACTGCACTGAAAAGTTCAAAATCTTTTAGCCTTTTATGTTCAAACCGGAGTCAGACAATGATGGAGAGACTCGTGACAACATGTAGAGCAACAGGACATTTCTGAATGGGTTAGTTGATGAATTGATGTTGCTGATGTGGAGTTGACTATCTTCTAGTCATTGAGTAGCATATTCTGTCATGAAAAATCTATAAATCGTGTTTTCCGGGGCGGGGTTTATGTAAATTCTGGGGTTTGTGATGTCACTATGCCCTTAAATTAAAATGTTATTCCTTTTATAGTTTATACACATTGATAGTGAAGTCATCAACTAGCAGTTCTGTTGAGGGCAATGTTCAATGGTATAGCAACTAAAATACTTATTGAGTGGGGAATTTTGAGAGTGCGTTTCATTTTGTCATACATCATTACTCGCTGTTAGCATGCTGTGTGACACCACGCTCACGTCCTGTGTGTTTCCTGCAGTGTAAGATCCTGGAGCAGCGAATGGAGCAGGGGATGGTGTTCACCGAGTACGAGCAGGTGCACAAAAAGCGGCCCAACTGTGAGTGCACTATCGCTCAGATGCCCGAGAACAGCGACAGGAACCGCTTCCAGGATGTCCTGCCGTACGACGACACGCGTGTGGAGCTGGTGCCCACCAAAGAGAACAACACGGGCTACATCAACGCCTCGCACATCAGGGTGAGCTGTCCATGGACATTATGCATCGATGCTTCAGGACATTGTGTTTAATTTTAGGAGTTCAACCCTGCTGATTTCATACGAATTTTTATAATACAAACCATAATACTAGAGATCTTAATGACGTACTACCAACCCTCAAAGTCTAAGCACAAACTGCTGAAACCCTGCTGGTTTGTAAAAAAATAAAATAATTATTGTTATTATGCCCTAGAACTGATTGTGCAGATCAAACTGTAATCATAGGGATCTGAAACTGGTTTAAAAGGTTGGTGAAACAATCGTCTTGCCCTGATTGGCCACATGGTGGCGCTACAGTGATCAAAACAAAAATGGACAACACTTAGTCTAAGGAGCATTCAAAACTTTATGGCGATCAGGCATATAACAGTTATGAATGTTAAAATGCTACATTTCTATTGTAAATTACCTGAAATAGCTTAGATTTAGGTTCGTTCAGGCTTGCTAAATTATGCATAGCCTATATTTTTATGCATGCACTTGGAGGTCTTAAAGTGCTCGGACCCCAATAATTGATGCTTGCAGCTATATTTTATTTATGCGTTGATTTATATCAGATTAATCAGCCTTCATATTGTGATTGTGTTCACCAGGTTACGGTCAGAGGTAAAGAGTGGAGCTATATCGCATCTCAGGGTCCGCTTTCCAGCACCTGCCAAGACTTCTGGCAAATGGTTTGGGAACAAGGAGTTGCCATCATCGGCATGGTCACAGCGGAGGAGGTGAACATTAAAACATATCTCTGCATGCACGGAAAGGAAATGTTGGTTGTTATTACTTTAGGTCTCTGGGTACTGACACAAATGTCATGATTTGATTTCAATTCACAAGATTGCAATTTGTTTCAATTCCAATCCTGATTTGATTAGATATCAATATAAAGAAAATATATATATATATATTTTATATATTCTGAAAACCATACAGGGAATCCTGTCAGCTAGTACATTACTGTAATATTAAAGGATAAAATTGATTTGTGTAGATGCATTTAAATTGCATATATAAGGTAGTTTTTATAATAATAACTTTACAATAGTAATTTTTAATGATGTAATAGTTTTTACTCCAATTTGTTAAGCAGTGCCTGTCATAATGATGGATTCATTCAAACATACATTAAATATTAAAGAACATATTAAGTAAAAATATAATGATATTATATTCTGAGTTTAGCTGACTATCGAGGTTATGGACATTGAATGGCTTTCCTGCAGTAAAATGTAAATTACGTGACATTGTTCTCAAGCTGATTTATCCTTCCTTCCGCGGTTGAAACACTGATCGAGCGATTACATGAGGATTCATTTCAGTACATTTTTATATATTAAAAGTCACAAAGCTTGCAGTTTATTGGATGGCAATTCACAAATACAATTTTTCAGTTCTACAATTTACAAATAATATTTATTCACGACACGCATCAACTGAAAACAGCATGGACTAAAATAATGTTTCTTGGGATTTTGCGTCATCAAAATGAGAATCGATTAAAATGAAGCCATATTTGTCATTTACAGTGTCACTCTTCAAACTGATGTGTTTTGCCTTATTAAATCTGTGCATCCTGTCATACAAGTTTGACCCATGCTTTTATGCTTAAAGGTACAATATGTAAGAATTTTGCATTAAAATATCCCATAATCTCAAGGCCAGTGTTATACATTTTGTTAAGTTTATTACTTACAATATCCCAAATTTTTCCAACTATTTTTAAATCGTGAGAAAGTTGCGATTTTAACCAAGGAAACGGGGCGTTAGAGCAGGGGGGAGCTGGGAGTCGCCAGTCAATTGCGTCATATCCGCGTTACCCTCGGTTTCCGCTCGTACTGCGTGGAGTCCTGGACAAATGCGGAAGTTGTAGTTGTAGCGTCTATCAAGCAACAAACGTTAGCTTGTTTCCTGCTGTCGTTATGGAACACAATTATTCTTTACCTATTTTAGCTGTTTCTGTCGACAAAGCATGCTTAATTTTATATTCAAATGTAGCATTCGGTAATAGTTATGTTTATGTAAGGGAAGTATTATTGCTTTAGATTTGTGTTTAGTTTATTGACATTGTTTATCACGTCTGGTGTTTATGGCCATGTAAATAAATATAGCATGTGTTATACATAAAGATTAATCAGTATTTTGGCAAATGATGTGGGTATGTTCGAATGTACTTTTACAACATTTGTTTAGAACACGTAAAACTGCGCAGCGTTATCACAACAATGAATTCAACACACAGTAACATCCATGATAACCAATGTAGTATTAAACCTTACTTTTCTTGCGGTTAATTCATTTGAATGAAATAAAAGTGTGATGAGGTTCAAGAGTCAGGAAGGAAGAAGACAGGGGTCGGCGTGACTGCGACTCATACTTTATTAAAATAAAACAAAACAAACAAAAGTCGTGCACAACGCGCATTCACCATGGCAACCGCGACGGCACAAAACAGTTCAAAAATGAGAGCTCGGATCCACCGGTTTTCTTTCTCTGCGTCCAATTTTCTCTTCAGTCTCTCTCTCGTTCCAGCGCGCGGCTTATAAGCGGTCTCTCCACGCCGATCACTGCAAGAAGACACAGGTGTTCGTCATTTGCACTTGACCTACTTGCGTCCCGCTCGTCTCTTCTCTCTCCCATTACAGACCGCCCTCGCCACAAAAAGCATGTCATTAAACGCAACATTTATAAAAAAAAGAACTTAGCCTCATCCATGAACATGATTTTTCGATTCCCGTCTGACTGATTTACATCCACGGTGGAGTTGAAAACAACAGTTCCCATCATTCCACGCTCCTTCACATCGTCATCAAGCTACGCCGTTGTTGTTGTTTGGAATGTAGCGCCCTCTAGCGGCAAAAAATTCTTGCATATTCTAGCTTTAAAGGTGAAGAAGACCCAACTTTATGCATGTTTTGTAAGATTCCCCAAACTGTTAAACATATTTTATTAGATTGTCCTGGACTTAATACAAGTAGAACGCTCTTTTATGCTTAAGGACTTATTTAGTAAGATTATGCCTGAAAAGGTTTTGGATTTTTTGTATCATATGGTAATTAAAAAAATCTTTGCTGTTTTTGTTTGTTTGTTTGTTTGTTTTTTTATTGTATTTATATGATATTATATGATATTTGTATTTTTGTAATTGAATTTCTGCCATGAAATTAGCTTTGAATGCTGACATGGCACTAAATAAAACACTCTGAATCTTTGCATCCTCAAACTGGCTTGTTTTGTTTCCTGACCTGCAGGAAGGAGGTCGTGAGAAGAGTTTCCGCTATTGGCCTCGTCTGGGTTCTCGCCACAACACTGTTACTTATGGACGATTTAAGATCACCACACGCTTCCGCACGGACTCGGGGTGCTACGCCACAACGGGCCTGAAGATCAAACACCTCCTCACAGGACAGGAGCGAACCGTCTGGCACCTGCAGTACACAGACTGGCCCGATCACGGCTGCCCGGAGGACTTTAAAGGCTTTCTTTGTGAGTATAACACCGTGTCCTAACCAGACACGATGCGATAAGCAAAAGTTTTGCACAAATCTGTGATGGAAACGCGCCTACAGATAACAGGCTTTCTTCAGATCAAACATCACTGCTTTTGGCACTCAAGACATCACAGGTGGTGTTAGGACCTGCAAATGAGTTTGTTTGTAGTTTTCATATTTCATATCACAAATTATACATTTCTCTGTTAGTAGACCAGAAAGAAAATTGAAAGTGTTCTCTTGAATTGTTTAAATTCTGCTGTGAGGAATGTTGTAATAGGAGATTTATCCTGGCGTGTCTCTTTAAACGGCTCTATTTCTGTGTCTTAGCGTACTTGGAGGAGATCCAGTCCGTGAGGCGACACACCAACAGCTCCAGCGACCCAAAGAACACAAACCTGCCGGTTCTGGTGCACTGCAGTGCAGGGGTGGGACGCACTGGTGTGGTCATTCTGTCTGAGATCATGATCGCCTGTCTGGAACATAATGAGGTACATGTGTCCTGTGCTTACAGTGGCATCACAGAATCAGAGCATCTCAGGGTGAAATGGTCACAGTTACCGGGGTAAACTACACACACTGCTCCCCCGTAGGCATCAGGGCAGGAAGAAATGCTACACTTCTGCTTCAGCTTACAAAACGCATAGTTGCTTGGAATAGAGATGACGACGTTCTCTGCATATGTAGGCATGTGGCTGGACAGGTTTGAACCACACTGAGACCTTAGTCACAGTTTACGGCACATGATTTAATATGACGAAAGCACAGACTGTGGTGCTGTTGTGTAACCTGGGGTCAATCATTCAGCCATTGAGACATTGACGTCGGTTAACATTGTAAAATATTATGAAAATTTGACCTAGGGATCATAAATATAGTTTATTGGGTTGCACTGTAATCCTGTCACAGTATGAGAAATTTAATATAAAGTTAATGGTATATATCACAAATTGATTTCTTTTGCTGGAAGTTCAACAGAAAAAAATCTTTATTAGCAAAAAAAAAAAGATTGTTTTTGAAAAATGCATGGATTTGCAAATCAAATAAAACGTATTAATTCAAATTAATAATAATTTATTATTAAATTATTTAATGATTTAAGAATGTATTTAAATTAGTATGTATATACATTAATTAATTATGTTGTTAAATTTTAATTATTTTAATTTAATATTAAATGTTGTTTAATTAAATGTAATTATTCAAATAATTTAATTTATTTTCATAGTTCTGTACCTTTTTTATATACAACATTTTAATCATTCTTACGTAAATAATTTGTAGCAACTGAATGAATCAGTCTGATATCAGTTCAAAAACAAGATTCATAAAACACTTGTTAAACCTAATGGTGCGTTCACACCGAACGCGAATAGCGCGTCAGGCGCGAGTGATTTCAATGTTAAGTCAATGCAAAGACGCGTTTCGCGCGTAAAAAATTCCTGCGGCGCGAATGAGGCGTAGAGGGCGGCGCGGTAGACGCGAATACGCCTCATTCGCGCGTCAAGTTCGCGCGAATAGCGCGAATTGAGCGTCTAGCGCGTTATGCGCGAATGATTTTATTAGTGCTATTTGTGCATTCACGCGTTTGACGCGAATTCGCGTCTGCCGCCCGAGTTGAAAAATCTGAACTTCTGCGTCAATTCGCGGCGCGTTAACCAATCAGGAGCCTGCTTGCTGCTGTCACGTGGTGAACTCACAGTTTATAATGTTATTTTATGTTTGGCCTCAATAAATTATTTTGTAATATGACTAAAATGCACAACAAAGCAAATCTTTCACATAAAAACTCGATTTCAATATGAGAGATACTCATTTTTTATTGAATGCTATTTATTCCATATCTATTCTAGATTATATGAAACTTTATTAATCTAATGTAAAGACAACAAACACAATTTAGTGTATAAAAACTTAAAAAAAAAAAAATCACAGGACAGGTTTCACTTTTGGAGGCTGGCTCCATTTATTATCAAAACAAAAATAAATGACAGATTAGGTGGATGTACAGCGCGGGCTCGTCATGCAGCGACCACTCGAGGCCGAGGCTTATACGGCCTACGCTGTCCTCGTCAGCGTCCTCACCGTTAGGTCCACCAAACCTACCTCCTGGAGCAAATTGTGAAACTCCTGAAACCCTCCGGAGGGTCTGGTGGACCCGAGTACAGCGACGATGTCTCCTACGCAGCTGTTTCTGCTCTCCAGAGCATATACGAGCGGTGACTCTCTCGATTAATGCTACTGCTAATGCTCGATAAACATCTAAAAAAGATGGCCGCCAACAGGTTTCGAAACTTTCGCCTCCGGATTTCGCCTCTGACGCGCGTAAATTTCATTTCAAACTTTTGATTTTACGCGCGTCAATTTCGCTCTTGACGCGCGAATTAACACAAAGTGGTCAAGCGTATAACTAGACGCGGCAGGCGCGAATTTGACGCGCTATTCACGTTTGGTGTGAACGCAGCATAATAACGCAGCATAATAATACATAAAAAATATTAATTATTTAACTTTAATATTAAATGTTAGAATTAAATGATTGATATAGTTTAATTTTATATTTATATATGTTATTTATGTTTTTATTCATTTAATGTTTGTATATTGATTAGAGATGCACCGATTACAATTTTCTAGGCCGATTCCGATTTCCGATTTTTCATTGAGTTTGACCTGCCGATACCGATTTTAGCCGATTCCGATTAAAAAAATTTCTAACCACTTTACAGCACACACAAATATTTATTTTCGATCTTTTCTTTAACCCTTTCACGCGTAAGTTTAAAATATTCTAACTGACACCCCCACCCCCCAGAGTGAGTTTTTTCAAGGTGAACGTTCCCTTTAATGTTTCCATGGGGACGCGTCACGCGATACACCGCAGCCACAATAATACTGTATGACAGATGTGTCGCTTTTATTTCGCTTTTCCTTTTTTATTCAAAATATTATAATATAACAAACTTGCTTACCATGTCATCAACTAGCCTATCTGATATTCCGATTCTTAAATCCTGTAAGTGAGTATGTTTGGTCGTTTTAAAACCTTTATAAATAATCTTGATCTATAACATGAGATGGTTGCCGCAATGTTGTCCTGTTAGTCGGATTTAAAGCACGCGAATTCGTCAGTTTCTCCCGAAATAAATGCAATAAAGTGGCCGGTGAACTGAGAAGAATAGAGTAAACACTGCTTAGTTGTGATGACAGCGCTGCGGCTGAACGCTTCCGACTCTGGCTCAGCGCCAGCCAACGCGCGAAAGCACAGTTTGAATCTGGCAGTTATGCGACGTCACTGAACATTCTAATTGTGGCACCGTAACGTTACTCTCAGGGGCACAGAAATAAAAATCCCATATGAGACCATACCTCTCAAAAGGTTAATCATGCGGCGCCCGAGTGCATTTGACCGGCATAAAATCGGCATATGTCAGACTGACCGGCCGGTCGCCGGTCATGGCCGATCACGTGAAAATCGGCCAATTCCGGTCACCAGCCGATCAATCGGTGCATCTCTAATATTGATCCATTAATACCAACACTTTTTTTTTCTCTTATCTTCTCTTCTATATACAATACTTGAATGATTTGTGTAAATGATGTTTCAAATAAATAAATCAGTCTAATATCAGTGCAAAAACAGATTCATGTTACAAGACACGAGTTCAAAACTAAAGTTATTCATATTTAATACTTTTTTGAATTATTCTAATAGTAAATGTTATTTAAGTAGATGTTATTTAATTAAATTCAATTGTATATCTTTTACTTTTGATCGTATTCGTATTTGTGCCTTTTTATATGTATAATTTTATGTACAGCCCTTTGAATTTCCATTGCATATGAAATTTTATATATATATTGCTTTGCCTATTTATCTAATATTCTAAAACATGGTTGAGATTCAGAATGTAAAGGTGAGGTCTGACGATGCGTGGTTGTTCCCGAACAGATGCTGGACGTCCCGACTGTTCTGACTTTGCTGCGACAGCAACGCATGATGATGGTGCAGACGCTCTCACAGTACACCTTCATCTACAAAGTGCTCATTCAGTTCCTGAGAAACTCCAGACTGATCTGAGACCAGCGCTGGCTCACGTCCCATGAGCCCTCTCACGACCTCTCAGTCCGCCGGAGCCGTGAACGCATCGCATCGCATCGGACCGGCGCCGGCGCGGCTTCGCTTCCTCACAGTATTAGTGACGGGGCAAGTATGAAGGACACTGCGCCCGCGCTCTCTTTATCCAGTATTATTCACAGATTCCCCTGTGGGCTTTTACACGTGATCGCGGACGCCAGTCCCAGCACTTTTATTTTGCTGTACATAGACGCGAATGACGCAGCTGTTATTTAATATGATGCGCTGAACTGCAGTGGTTCTTTTATACCGGGTTCCTCGTGGATTTTACTAGTTTACGCATGAAGGTTTAGCACGCCAAAACGAAAACGGCAGACACGGTGTTTAAAGACGTGTGTGGATTTCACTTCAGTACAAATGATCGGGTGAATCTCACGAAAAGCCCCAAAAATATTAATACGATGGACAATGCAAAGTTCATGAAAGTAAAGGCAAAATGTACACAAACACAAAAAAAAAGTGCTTTTCTATACGCTAAATAAAACGACTTGTTTGTTTTCATGAGATTCACCTTGTTGCATCATGGGATGGATGTTACAGGACTCCGGGAGTTTCACGTCCAGTGTTAAAGCTGTTTCTTGAGATTTTGGTCATGAGCGTGTCACTCTGCGAATGGGTTTCACTGATCAGACGCATCTCGAGTTCGAATGCAGCCAAAGACGACGGGAGGGTTTATTTTCTGTCCGCAGACGCAACCTATAAATAATTTACAATATGTATTACAATTGTATATGAAAACTCTCAAATGTATTCTACGTATCATAATCAGAAAGGCTTTCTCTTTGCATTAGGGATGTTTTTGTATTTTTCCAGCTCTTTCAGCCACTCAGCATTCAGTAACCCGACGCACCAAAGAGCGTCACAGACTTGACTCGTGGATTGGAGTGAACAAAAGTGTTGGGTATATTGTACACACACACACACACCAGCTATGATGGTTTACCAAAGAATTTTCAGCATATTGAGTTCATTTACTTCTCTTATCTTAAAGTCTTAAAACACTGTGAAACTGCATTAACCAAGAACAATGTGCCATATCAAATCATGTCGGCCCTTGGCGTTTTAATTCACATTGCAATCAGGTCTTATAATCGTTCATTATTATAGCAGCGCTGATTGATGCTACTTTCCACCGTAATGATGCTGTTACACACCCATTCAAACCAAGACTTCATGCGAGTCCACAGATTCATTATGACGGTTTATTGAAAGTTTTTTTTTTTTTTTTGGGCAAATTTTGCCATAAGTGAATTTCACAGAAAATATCCAGGTCATATTTCACTTCACAAAGGTTTAAAAAAAAACCAATGCATTTTAAGTAAGTGCAATTGAAAGTATTTGTTGTGCTGAATTTAATTTATTGTGTCCTGATGAATTACTGAATTCCAGTAATGAGATTTTTCACCATTGCTGAAAGGTTTAATTGTCCCAAAATAGGCTTTATTTTTCATGCAAAATATAAAATAGTTATAATGATATTTTTTATTTAGATTTTTGGGCTGAAATATGACCTGAAATTCACTCTAAAGCTCTGAATGGTGCGTAAAACAACAGCAATGTCCTTTTTTTTTTTTTTTTTTTTTTTTTTTTTTGGTGAAGGACAATCACTTTTTTTCACAGTATATTATGTATCTGAATTCTGAATATCACTTCAAATCGTGAATGAACTAATACGTTTAACAGTTCAATTGATCTGAACATATCTGCACGATGGCTTGAATCCGCATGTATCCGTCAGTACTATACGAGGTGAAAGTCATGTACGTGTTTGAGTAAATGGTTACAAAAGCACAATGTCTGTCTCAGAACCTTTTCATTATTCATGTTGAGTTTTATCGCTCTAGATTTAGGCAAACTGTTGCGATGATGGACGCTCGCTCGTGTTTAGCGTGTGAGCGGCCCGTGATCAGTGTTCATCTGAACTGGAAAACGGAGATTCGAGACAATTTATGAACAAAGCTGAAAACTGGACTGTTAAAGCCCTTCCCAGAGCTGCTTTTTGGAATACATGTATATTAATAGCACATACTGTTTATATGGCTGATTTTAAGTGTTATTAACTTTTAACCATATTAAACTTGCCGCCATCATCATGAGTGTGTGTTCTGATGATGTACAGCTGTCAGAAGAGCTAAATTATATCCCATTGTAAACAACTATATTTTTCATTCAGAAAATAAATATTTTAAGTTGTTAAAGCAATGCTTTGTCTCTTTATCTTATTTCACACTGGGTGGAAGGAGGATTTGAAGAGCATAAATTGATTTTCTGTATTAAGTACAGAATGTTATTTGCATATTATTTATATGCTATTATGGTTATATAAGAAGTCTCTTATGCTCATCAAGCCTGCAAAAAAAAAAACAGTAATATTATGAAATATTATTACAATTTAAAATAATGGTTCTCTTTTTTTAATATACTTTAAAATGTAATTTATTTTTGTGATGCAAAGCTGAATTTTCATCAGCAAGTACTCCAGTCTTTGGTGTCTTATGATCCTTCAGAAATCATTCTAATATGATGATTTATGATCAATGTTGGAAACAGTTATAAATATTTTTTTTTATAACCTGAGATACTTTTTTCAGGATTATTTGATGAATAAAAAGTTAAAAAGAACTGTATTTATTTAGAATAGAAATCTTTTGTAACAATATACACTACCGTTCAAAAGTTTGGGAACAATAACTTTTTTTTTTTAAAGAAATTAGTACTTTAATTCAACAAGGATGCGTTAAATTGATAAAAGGTGATGGTAACGATTTATATTGTTAGAAATGTTTTTATTTTGAATAAATGCTGTTTTTATGAATAAATGCTGTTAACGTTTTACTCATCAATGAATCCTGAAAAAAGTATTCCAAAAATATATATTAAACAGCACAACTGTTTCCATCATTGATAATAACTGAGTATCAAATCATCATATTAGAATGATTTCTGAAGGATCATAAGACACCAAAGACTGGAGTACTTGCTGATGAAAATTCAGCTTTGCATCACAAAAATAAATTACATTTTAAAATATATTAAAAAAGAGAACCATTATTTTAAATTGTAATAATATTTCATAATATTACTGGTTTTTTTTTTTTTTTTTTTACTGCAGGCTTGATGAGCATAAGAGACTTCTTTCAAAACCATTAAAAATAGTAATGTTTCCAAACTTTTGACTGGTACTGTGTATGTGTATATATATATATATATATATATATATATATATATATATATATATATATATATATATATATATATATATATATATATATATATATATATAGCTTAAGTTTAAGTAATTTTATGTGCTTTTGTCTTTTTTACTAGTATTTTTTTGTGGTTTAAAAAATCTATATTGCCTTATTTTTAAGTTTTTGTACTAGATAAATGAAAATTTGAAATGTTACCTTGGTCTAAGTTTTATTATTATTGTTGTTGTTAATTATTTTATAACACTGCAGCAAAGTACTGTGGTATTACCATAGCTCCATCACTTTACCATGGTACTACTGTACTTTTGGTTTTATAAGGGAAGTTTGTCAATGCATTAACGTCAAGTTGGTATTTGTTTTTGACAATTCTTGTATTACTAAAAATGTGACTACAAATGCAGGTAAAAGTTTCTACAAAGTCCTTAAGGGTAAAACTGACCTTTTCTGGGAATTAAGACGTTTTATTGTGTAAAAATAAAACAGATCATTTATATAGTAAATTATGCATGTATGTACAATGTATCCCATCAGCCACAAGAGGTCTCCATGTTTTATGTGATGGTTTTTGTGGATGCATTAAAATAACCTTGTTGGAAAAAACTTGGAAAGGTATTATGTGAATTGTAATGATGTCTCGGTATTTCTAAAATGGTTTCGGTCATAACATTTTTAGACTTTACAGGTGATCAGTGCAACTTTATCCTTTCCACCTCTTGAAACTGAAAAAAATGTTTTATCAATATGTTGATTTATCTCTCTCATTGTGGAATTAAATCAGAAGTAGTCAAGTAATAGTGTTATTACACATCCAAAGAATTAAAAATACACAGTGAATAATAAAAACGGGACAGTTATTGTTTTCCTTGCAGCTCATTTATGTTGCGTCATGCTTACAGTAGCCTATGCGCGTGCACACCGACTTAAGTGATTATACTAAACTTACTCAAAACAAGTAACTGTTTTGTCTATGTGATTTGTATTTTAAATATATTTATGAATAATCTCTATTATTATTATTTATGTGAGCTCAGGTGCTTTTTAGACATTAAGGCGGCCACGTTCACACTGCGATCATAGCACTCAATTCCGATTTACTGCTCAGATCTGATATATGTGTGTACGGTATATATAATATAGGCCTACTTTTTTTTTTTTTTTTTTGTATATCTTATCACATTGTTGTTTTAATCCAATATCAAATTCCCGTATGAACAGATCATGGTCCTGAACTGATCCGCACTCGCGAGCTCAACTTGCATGCATGAATGAACTGAACTTGCTCGCTTCACATCACGCCAGTGGACACTGGGTTACACGGGAGTGGATTTTCAAACCTCTCCCGTCCCACTCTCAGAAAAAAGACCGTCCCATGATCCCACGAAAAAACAGGGGCAAAATCCCGTCCTGTGACTGTCCCAATCCCAGACGAATGACTGCCATTCTCGGCAGTCGGCACAACACCGGAATCTGTCAGTTACGGTAAAAAAAAAATACAGTAGATCACAGGATGCCCACCTTAGTTGAATAAAAATCCAAAATATAGTTTTTTATGTTATTTTATTTACCTGAAAGCCATCTTAAACAATGCACATTAAATTGCATCCATGCAAACACACGCACGCACGCATTACGCCGTCTTTGTCAACTCGTAAAAAATGTTGGTTACTTAATTCAGACCTGGCAGAATGTCGATGAGCACAACTTGAGGTATCATTTTCCGACGACAGTTGTTGTTGCAGCGTGGCTTTCATGTCTGACTCCGTTTTAACTGTGATATTCGGGGCTACAAAGTGCACGGGGAAGCCGCCGCATTCTCCTTTATTATTGGTGGTTGACATTGGGATATCAACTTGGACTTGGTGCATTACCACCACAAACTGGTGGAGCACGTCATTCAGCAATCAGGAGAGCATAAAGATGAAGGCAAACTAGACCTGAGTTCAAAATGAAAATGTATAGTTTATTTATATGAACGGTATATTTGTGAATAAAGTTGGGTATCATGTTATTATGATTCCAGGTGTTCTGCCGATATTTTTCCTGTCCCCTCCCAATCCCATGATTAATAGGGATTTTGTTTCCCATCCCGCGGGATTCCTCAGCCTCAAGTGGACATGCACAGTCTCTGTTTTTTTAACACTCGAGCAATATAAAAATCAGAGATGCATGCGATTACATTTGGAAAAAGGAAAGTTTTGTTTCCAAATGCCCCAAGTAAAAAATATCCTGCCAATTTTGTAAACCCAGCCAGTATAATCACTGATGGATCTAAACTGCAAAATTTAACATATAACAACAACAAAGCATCCAATGTGTAAAAAAAAAAAAAGGTTGGTCACCCAAACCTCACAGCCATTGGCTGCCACCCGTTTTTGCTGTATAATTTGCATAAACTGCCCAACCTTCTGATGCTCAACGCTTTCTCCGGTCCGTTGTCAATCCCACAATGCACCGCGTGAGCGTGAAGCTCAACTTCCAAAGGAATTATTAGGCTTGTTTGAGATGAGCAAAATCTGCGCAGAACCGATCACCGGTGATCAGCGCGAGATGCATGCCGGTTAGAAATGTGTCCGAGTACGGTCCGCCTTGCTCTGATGTCATGCTGACGTATGTCAAAAATCTCTCGCGATCGCAAGGCGCACCTGTCGGATTCTGCAGTCGAGCGCAGTTGCTCTCCACTGACTGCGCTGATCAAAAGCACGATGGGAAACGACTTGTTGACGACACAGCTTAATGCTCATTGGTTTAAACAACTGTGATGTATTGTTCTCTTTTAAAATGTTTGATTTTAAAACTCTAATATCAGGTTTTATGTGTATATGTTATGTGTGAATATTCCCAAACTATCTGACAGTGCGATCTCTTTGGGTTATGCAATTTAATGTTTATAAAAAAATAAAATAAATAAAAACACATATGTCTGTATTAAAGAAAAAATTATTGATAAACATGTATTTGGAATGGAATTAAATAACAAGTACTTTGGGTGTCTTGTTCATTTTATTTATTTTCATATAAAAGCAACAGAACTTGAATTATATCCAGTTTATTAGCAACACTGTGCACAAGCGTGAATCCCGCGATATCCATCTTTGATCTCGCAGGTGTCTGATCCACTACGAGAAGAGAGAACTGTCCGGCTTGCCTGCGCTTTTTTCACTCCTCCTCTCACTGCAGCCGCCTACTCTCGACTACATTTCAGGCGAGGCAAGGCGCATCTCAAACAAGCCTATTGTAAATGCTTGCTCCGCACCAGTGGGCCCGCATTGTTAGTGGTTACGCGTTTTTTTATTGTGTGATCTGCCAAGGAAGCCAGAGAATTTATGCTCAGTCAATATATATATATATAAAAAATGGAAAAAACAGAGCAGAATTTTTAAACATTTATGATATGAACCCTCATGTTTTGCTTGTAGAGCTGTCACTGTAATGCTTATGAGCTCTGACAAATCAATGTCCTTCACTGATTACCTTACGCAACTGTCTTGATAACTTTGGGAATGCAAAATCTGACTCCCATGAGTGCAGAATTGTAACAAATGTTGATTTAAAGTGATTTAAACATGAATTCAATTGCAAAACATCTGACCTGTATCGGATTTAGTACCACATATGGAAGTGGCCCAAATCGGAATTGAAAAGATCAGATTCCATGTGGTTTGTGCTGTTCACGCTGTCATTAGAAAAACAGATCACATATGAACAAAAAAATTGTATTTGCATTTGCCTGCCGTCTGAATGTAGCCTAAGTTTCTATCATGGACATGGTCAGTTTCCTAATTGCAAAAAGACTTTAGATTAAAACCTCAAGACTTTTTTTGGCTAGTGACATTATAGCATGTTTTCATTGGCTAATGCATAAACTCTACAGGTCCAGAGGAGAATCAAAGGTAATCAATTAAGGTAAAAGGGGTGGAGCCACCTTAATTCAAAGGTGTACAAACAGGCAAAGCCATGTACTGGTGTGTGTTGTGGTGTTTGTGTCAAAGTTTGTTAGGATGGGTTTCCTGATAGTTGTCTTAGTGATTGTTGCATTTGATCTGCCTGATGTGTGGGGAAGATTGAGGTACAGTCATAGTCCAAGAAGCATGGGGCCAAAATCAGATCCAGCTTCCAGAAGTCCTTCTCAGTTTCAGAGTCCTTTGGGTCCCGACTTCAAAAGTCTTGCACAGGATCCTTTTGGCCTTCAGGAGAAGCAGCTGTTGCAGGGTCCAGTGAAGCCTTTGGATTGGAGGTATCCCACTGTTCCTGAGGTGCAGAGTGAGTTGGTGGGGAACTTCCCGATGAGACAACCTGTGACTCCCAGCAGTGTAGCGGTTCAATGCAGCGAGAACCGGGTTCTTGTAGAGGTCCAGCAGGACTTTTTCAGCAATGGTCAGTTGATCCAGCCAACTGGTCTGTCTTTAGGTGGATGTCCTGTTGTTGGTCAGGATCCTGAGTCTAGAGTGCTCATCTTTGAGTATGAATTACAGGACTGCAACAGCGTGCTGATGGTAAGAACTCATAAATCTTAATGGGTTATTTTGGTGTGGCAGAAGAGAGCCAAAATCTTTCAAGGAAAGTCAGTTAACTTGGTTGTCATTTGCAATGCCAGGGCAGCTAAGACCAAGTTCTATTTATTTTAAATGGGTAGATCCTGAATTTTCAAGCTACTTACCTTTTAAATAACCCTTCAAACCAACATCTGATGTAAACTATCCCACAAATGGTATGGAAGGAGCTTAAACCAAAACAAATCTTGTGCCTTAATAGTGTTAAAGCTAGTTTTTACCAAGGAACACCCAATGTGCATGTCTCCAAAACATTGACTGTCTCTGGCAACACTGGAGCTTCTGAGGGCTCATCTCTGTTGTGAAGACTTTATTAATTGGTGATTTGCTCTTCAGGAGTTCTACCATATTGCACAGTGCACCTTTCATGGCAATATGAGGGCATGGTCTTGGTAAATGTGAAGTCTCTGGGATAACCCTCTTGGTAACCACAATATTTTTACAGATGAATGAGGATGAGCTTGTCTACACCTTCTCTCTTACCTACACCCCTGAGGCGCTTGCAGGTACTCCGATTACCCGGTCCGAAGGTGCAATTGTTGGCGTTCAATGCCATTATCAAAGGTAAGTGATCTCTGTGACTTTCTGCACTTTCTTGTGAAACTAGGAGACAATTTATTGGGTACTTTCATGAACCGCAGGCTTCATAATGTAAGCAGTGATGCCTTGAGGCCAGCATGGGTCCCTTATGCCTCAATAGAGGCTGGTGAAGAAGTCTTGCTGTTCTCCCTGAAGATCATGATGGGTTGGTACAGGTTTTCTTTCAATAAAATAAACCTTTACCCTTGCTATTGTGGCTGTGCCTAAAGTGTTTTTTTTTTGTATAGATGATTGGTCCTATCAGAGGCCTTCATACTCCTATTTCCTGGGTGGCGTTATTAACATCGAGGCATCTGTGAAGCAGTACAATCATGTGCCTCTGCGTGTGTTTGTGGACCGCTGTGTGGCCACTCAAGTACCTGATGTGAACTCGCTTCCAAGATATTCCTTCATTGAGAATTATGGGTAAGGTCATGGCCCTAGATGCGGTAGGACTGTTTAAGTTGCTTTTTGTCACAGAGTCATGGGTAAGGTCTAGTTGCTTGATGCTCTGCAGTTGACATTCATGAGTTGCTCTTTGTGATTTTTGTCATCAGGTGCTTTGTGGATGCCAAAACCACAGCTTCCAGCTCCCACTTCATGCCTCGGTCTCAGGTTGACAAGATTCAGTTCCAGCTGGAGGCGTTTATGTTCCGGGAGGGCAACAGTCCTTCTGTATGTACTATGAATATCATGAGTTAATTTGACTTCTCCATCTGCTTTGGTTTTGTGACTTGTCTGTCATCCCTTGCAGATCTACATAACCTGTATTCTGAAGGCAACTATTGCTTCTGCACCCAGTGATGCTCAGCACAAATCCTGTTCCTTTGCCAATGGGTACATGGGTTTTTTGGGGGGGTTTATTATTTTTTTTAAGTTGACTTTTCTGATGTTGGAGGTTTCATGTCTTTGTCTTTTTGCAGGTGGTCTGCTGCTGATGGAAATGACCAAGTTTGTGGTTGCTGTGACTCAACATGTGGTCCTGATGGTGAATTTGCTGCTTCTCCCTATGGAGGTTTGTAGGGTTGTGTTGTGGTGTTTTTTTTTTTTTTCTTTTTTTTTTTTTTTTTTTCTTCCAGGTGCTCTAACTTGGCTTTCTTCTCTCTAGGCATTCAGTGGGAAGGCAAGGCCTCACTTGGTCCTGTAATGGTTCAAGGGCAAAAGGGAGGTTCTCAATAAAACTGGCAAACCAATCCATGCTTGCATCTGACTTCTCTTTTCATGTCATGTCTGGTTTAACATTTTAAATTGGATGTGCCTCATTCTGCCAATGTGGTGAAACCGTCCTATTGTACATTTTGTATGTACCATATAGCCTGGAACTCTTTGGTTGCGTTGTTATATGGGACTTGCAAAGGTTTTTCTCCTTAAGGAATTAAAAAGAACCTTTTAAAGGCTGCTAGTGTAAGACCAAAGTTAATTGATGTATACTTTAAGTCATCAGTTTGTTACTTTGTTTAACTGTAAACTTCCTAGTGAAAACGACCCATGATGCTCTTAAGAATTCCAAAAGCGCTCTGCAAGGAACACCTTGTCTCATTAAGCACTGCAGATGCAATGAAGTTGGTCTCCCTATAATATTCATGTGCTCTGTTTGTGTGCATATTGTGATACTTGTTTGTAATCCACTGAAGTTTGATCACATTAAGCTGTAGTGGTTATACAAAACTAAACTTATTAATTTTTTATGACCTGTATTTTTAGTGTACATGAAGCTATAGTCTATCATTTGTTTGCACTCATGTGCTCGTTAGTTGACTTGTTATCTTTGACTGGCTGTCAGTTTCTTGATTGTGAAATTGTGAATGAATTTAGATATTTAAAGCCCTCTAGTGACTTTCTAGAACTCTCATTTTCTAATGCAATAGTTTTTCAGTCCTGGTCCAAGGGATCCACTCATCTGCACATTTTAGCTATATTAAGACTGTCAGTCCTAATCTTAACGAAATAAAAATTAGCAAGTGTGAATATACTTCTGAATATACAGTAGTCGACTGTCGAGTTCACGCGCGTGATCATAGGTACTAAACCTATGTACGTGAACTCGACAATCGACTACTGTGGACTTCGACCGAAAACAGGATGTAAATACAGGTATGTGCGCTGGCTGAATAAACATAATTTTTTATATATTTCTTTCACATCTACTGCAGTCAGATTCACCCGTGTTCACTCAGAAGGAATCACTCACATGACCTGTGCACTTGTAATGACACATCAAGGATGTTAAGTGGCTAAAAGCAGGTTTAAAACTTGGCCCATTGAAGTCAACAGGGTGCAAATTTTAAAACGAGGATAACACGGTGTAGGCAACACCGATTTTTGTCGTTGTTCTCTGTACTGACAGCACTCCAAATGTACAAAAAAAATGAGCTCAATGTTAAAATTGACCGGAGTTCTCCTTTAAAGTTATTTATGCACTCGCAGGTAGGCTAGTTCCTCCATATGACAGTTATCTGAGAGGGTTTATTCACTGTCCAGTGCAATGGAAACAAATGGACATTACAAAGTCTTATACTTTCTTTCCTTTGGAAAGTTAGAAAATGTCCACTTACTGCACATATTTCAGCCACCACTTTCTTGGGAACAGATACAAGTGTTGGTATATTATGTAAAAGTGCACAAAAGAGGAAAACACAATGTCATTACAATGACCTACACTCGGGAAAAATGTGATCAATAACTCATGGCAAAATATTTTTACAGTAACAAGTTTATCAGTTTTCACTTTCACAAGTCAAAGCAATTCATCATTACTCAAGATTTAACAGTTGAAATGACTATACGGCCTTAATTTAATGCAGCAAAAATTATTTTACAGTGTAGGCTACTAAGATCTTTTCTATTTTTTTCTCAGCCTTTTTCTTGGTTGCTTTTATAAACAGACAACCATTTATTTAACAGTGCCTTTTATAAAAGAGACTATAATATAACTAAAAATTACCATTATGTAGAATATTTTTGTACTTCACTTTTATTTGTTCCCATGTTCTAGTATGGTGACTCTGACATTACAATGCACAAAGTAATTATGCAATTATTAAAATACAAAAATATAGGCTAATAAGTGATAAAAACATCTAACATGGCCACTTCTAACGGATTTAAATTGTCTGCTACTTTTTGCCAGCCCTCTCTCCTGGCTTTTGCAGACTTTGAGGTGTTCCCTGGCGTTTTGATTAAACATTAAAATTCCGAATAAACTTCGACTATTAGTTCTTGCTCTGCTGAGGAGAAAAACTGAGCACGTTCTTTGGCCACGCTGAACAGCCAATAGCAGCGTTGCTGATCAATGTTTCTACTATCGATACATATCCCCTTTTAACCAGCGCATGAACGCGCAATTATCTCAGATAACTCAATCCAGCGATACTAATCATATCCGGCAAGTGTGTTCGAAGAACCGAGTTAGCCAGATCATGATTCGCACGATGATATCATCTTGGATGTGTCATTTGATCTCGGATGTAATAAGCAACGTACGAAGAACGGGCCCCTGTTGTGTGTTGTGGTGTTTGAGTCAAAGTTTGTTAGGATGGGGTTTCTGAACGCTGTCTTAGTGATGGTTGCATTTGATCTGCCTGATGTCTGGGGAAGTCTGGGGGAGCAAAATCTGACTCCCATGAGTGCAGAATTGTAACAAATGTTGATTTAAAGTGATTTAAACATGAATTCAATTGCAAAACATCTGGGGCCTCATTTATAAAGCTTGCGTACGCACAAAACGGGGCTGAAAACATGCGTACGCCAGTTCCTGCGCAAAAGGTGGGATTTATAAAGAAAAACTTGACGTGAAAATATGCGCACCTACACGCAAACTCTGACCCATGCGTACGCACATTTTGGAGACGGAGCAGTTTGGCGACACCGATGGTGAGTTGGAGTTAAATGTCTTTTTGGTCACTTTTAGAATTTAGAATTAAAATTAAACATAATACAGACAGATAATACAAATATAATTTCACTCACCAAGCCTGTCACTTGAAGCAAATATCCATTCCTTCTTATGTCCGCGCCAGCGATCGCGTTGGGCCGTTTAGTGAAACTGACGCAGTTTAAATAAATAAAATAATGATTTAAACTATGTTTTACTTCTGATATAAACATTTAGATTAAATATGCCATTCAAATTATGGAGTTAAACACTTAAACATGAAATCATACTGAAAAGTTACAACATTTTTTTATATTCAATTCAATCAATAGAAATATTTGTTGTGGATGCGATTGTTTTTGAACACTTTTCCTGTGGCGTGCTTTAATGTTTTAACCACAGAGATAATTGCTTATCATGATAATACCAGATTGTCTGAGAAAATAGTTTCGTGCAAATAATGCCCAAGGCCTATCTGTTTCCATTAAAAATATAAATCAATTAAAAATACAATTCGGCCAGTGGAAAAGATTGAGAAAAACTTTCTCTGAAATGTATTTTACACTATTTGATTTATAGGCTATTCAAAAACAAGGCAAGGATAGACAACTACTTGATTTGTATTAATGTAATGTTTCTTGTACCGTTTATATCATTTGCATATGATTATTCATCCACGTGATAACGTTTAAGTTATCACGTGGATGAATAATCATATGCAAATGATATGTAGATGAGGATCTGCATAGTAAAACTAGGTGTTGTAAGCTCCATATATGGTTATTTCGGGTGGAGACGCATGTGCGCACAATCTTCCGCTGACTGGGATTTATAAAGTGAATTCTGCGCAGGTACTGGCGTACGCACGGTTTTATAAGTCTGAATATTTTTTTGCGTACGCCATTTTTGGCTTTTATGCGTACGTACATTTTTAGTAAGGTTCCTACGCACAGTTTTATAAATGAGGCCCCTGACCTGTATCGGATTTAGTAGCACATATGGAAGTGGCCCAAATCGGAATTGAAAAGATCAGATTCCATGTGGTTTGTGCTGTTCACGCTGTCATTAGAAAAACAGATCACATATGAACAAAAAAATTGTATTTGCATTTGCCTGCCGTCTGAATGTAGCCTAAGTTTCTATCATGGACATGGTCAGTTTCCTAATTGCAAAAAGACTTTAGATTAAAACCTCAAGACTTTTTTTGGCTAGTGACATTATAGCATGTTTTCATTGGCTAATGCATAAACTCTACAGGTCCAGAGGAGAATCAAAGGTAATCAATTAAGGTAAAAGGGGTGGAGCAACCTTAATTCAAAGGTATACAAACAGGCAAAGCCAAGTACTGGTGTGTGTTGTGGTGTTTGTGTTAAAGTTTGTTAGGATGGGTTTCCTGATAGTTGTCTTAGTGATTGTTGCATTTGATCTGCCTGATGTGTGGGGAAGATTGAGGTACAGTCATAGTCCAAGAAGCATGGGGCCAAAATCAGATCCAGCTTCCAGAAGTTCTTCTCAGTTTCAGAGTCCTTTGGGTCCCGACTTCAAAAGCCTTGCACAGGATCCTTTTGGCCTTCAGGAGAAGCAGCTGTTGCAGGGTCCAGTGAAGCCTTTGGATTGGAGGTATCCCATTGTTCCTGAGGTGCAGAGTGAGTTGGTGGGTAACTTCCCGATGAGGCAACCTGTGACTCCCAGCAGTGTAGCGGTTCAATGCAGCGAGAACCGGGTTCTTGTAGAGGTCCAGCAGGACTTTTTCAGCAATGGTCAGTTGATCCAGCCAACTGGTCTGTCTTTAGGTGGATGTCCTGTTGTTGGTCAGGATCCTGAGTCTAGAGTGCTCATCTTTGAGTATGAATTACAGGACTGCAACAGCGTGCTGATGGTAAGAACTCATAAATCTTAATGGGTTATTTTGGTGTGGCAGAAGAGAGCCAAAATCTTTCAAGGAAAGTCAGTTAACTTGGTTGTCATTTGCAATGCCAGGGCAGCTAAGACCAAGTTCTATTTATTTAAATGGGTAGATCCTGAATTTTCAAGCTACTTCCCTTTTAAATAACCCTTCAAACCAACGTCTGATGTAAACTATCCCACAAATGGTATGGAAGGAGCTTAAACCAGAACAAATCTTGTGCCTTAATAGTGTTAAAGCTAGTTTTTACCAAGGAACACCCAATGTGCATGTCTCCAAAACATTGACTGTCTCTGGCAACACTGGAGCTTCTGAGGGTTCATCTCTGATGTGAAGACTTTATTAATTGGTGATTTGCTCTTCAGGAGTTCTACCATATTGCACAGTGCACCTTCTCCCGTTCATGGCAATATGAGGGCATGGTCTTGGTAAAGGTGAAGTCTCTGGGATAACACTCTTGGCAACCAATCTTTTTACAGATGAATGAGGATGAGCTTGTCTACACCTTCTCTCTTACCTACACCCCTGAGGCGCTTGCAGGTACTCCGATTACCCGGGCCGATGGTGCAATTGTTGGTGTTCAATGCCATTATCAAAGGTAAGTGATCTCTGTGACTTTCTGCACTTTCTCGTGAAACTAGGAGACCATTTAATGGGTACTTTCATGAACCGCAGGCTTCATAATGTAAGCAGTGATGCCTTGAGGCCGGCATGGGTCCCTTATGCCTCAATAGAGGCTGGTGAAGAAGTCTTGCTCTTCTCCCTGAAGATCATGATGGGTTGGTACAGGTTTTTTCTTTCAATAAAATAAACCTTTACCCTTGCTATTGTGGCTGTGCCTAAAGTGTTTTTTTGTGTAGATGATTGGTCCTATCAGAGGCCTTCATACTCCTATTTCCTGGGTGGCGTTATTAACATCGAGGCATCTGTGAAGCAGTACAATCATGTGCCTCTGCGTGTGTTTGTGGACCGCTGTGTGGCCACTCAAGTACCTGATGTGAACTCCCTTCCAAGATATTCCTTCATTGAGAATTATGGGTAAGGTCATGGCCCTTGATGCGGTAGGACTGTTTTAAGTTGAGGTCTAGTTGCCTGATGCTCTGCAGTTGACATTCATGAGTTGCTCTTTGTGATCTCTTTGTCGTCAGGTGCTTTGTGGATGCCAAAACTACAGCTTCCAGCTCCCACTTCATGCCTCGGTCACAGGTTGACAAGATTCAGTTCCAGCTGGAGGCGTTTATGTTCCGAGAGGGCAACAGTCCTTCTGTATGTACTATGAATATCATTAGTTAATTGACTTCTCCATCTGCTTTGGTTTTGTGACTTGTCGGTCATCCCTTGCAGATCTACATAACCTGTATTCTGAAGGCAACTATTGCTTCTGCACCCAGTGACGCTCAGCACAAATCCTGTTCCTTTGCCAATGGGTACATGGGTTTTTTTGGGGGGGGTTTATTTAAGTTGACTTTTCTGATGTTGGAGGTTTCATGTCTTTGTCTTTTTGCAGGTGGTCTGCTGCTGATGGAAATGACCAAGTTTGTGGTTGCTGTGATTCAACATGTGGTCCTGATGGTGAATTTGCTGCTTCTCCCTATGGAGGTTTGTAGGGTTTTTTGTTTTGTTTTTTGTTTTGTTTTTTCAGGTGCTCTAACTTGGCTTTTTCTTCTCTCTAGGCATTCAGTGGGAAGGCAAGGCCTCACTTGGTCCTGTAATGGTTCAAGGGCAAAAGGGAGTTTCTCAATAAAACTGGCAAACCAATCCATGCTTGCATCTGACTTCTCATTTCATGTCATGTCTGGTTTAACATTTTAAATTGGACGTGCCTCATTCTGCCAATGTGGTGAAACAGTCCTATTGTACATTTGTAAGTACCATATAGCCTGGAACCCTTTGGTTGCATTGTTATATGGGACTTGCAAAGGTTTTTCTCCATAAGGAATTAAAAAGAACCTTTTAAAGGCTGCTAGTGTAAGACCAAAGTTAATTGATGTATACTTAAGTCATCAGTTTGTTACTTTGTTTAACTGTAAACTTCCTAGTGAAAATGACCCATGATGCTCTTAAGAATTCCAAAAGCGCTCTGCAAGGAACACCTTGTCTCATTAAGCACTGCAGATGTAATGGAGTTGGTCTCCCTATAATATTCCTGTGCTATGTGTTTGTGCATATTGTGATACTTGTTTGTAATCAGCTTCCACTGAAGTTTGATCACATTAAGCTGTAGTGGTTATACAAAACTAAACTTATTTAATTTTTTTTTCTGACCTGTATTTTTAGTGTACATGAAACTATAGTCTATCATTTGTTTGCACTCATGTGCTCGTTAGTTGACTTAAGTTATCTTTGACTGGCTGTCAGTTTCTTGATTGTAAAATTGTGAATGAATTTAAAGCCCTCTAGTGACTTTCTAGGACTCTCATTTGCTAATGCAATGGTTTTTCAGTCCTGGTCCAAGGGATCCACTCATCTGCACATTTTAGCTATATTAAGACTGTCAGTCCTAATCTTAACGAAATAAAAATTATCACGTGTGAATATAATTTTTTTTTTTTTTTTTTTTTTATACAAATCTGTTTCAAGCTTCATTGTTTAAAATCTGATTTGAATCACATTTCTGTAAATCAGTTTAAATCTGACTGCTATGATTGGGGTTCATGTGATTTATGCAACTTTCTCATGCCACACAAAATGTAAACATCAGATGCTGTTTTATGAAACATGCTGAAAGTTGCTGCAGAAACAAGATTGTTGTAAAATGCTCAATGAGCAGAAAATGACAACATAATGAAGGCATGGTTTGAGACCAGTGGAGACGACAGCATGGAATAAAGCTGCTCATACCAGCCTCCTATAGTTCTGCAGTGGCCTAAGAAGATGCAGTAGTCCAGCATGGTGGCTAGTACACGTTATAAATAAGACAACATCTGTATTGCAGACCCCTCCCTATGTTGCATTTGTTGTTTTAGGCGTATGCTTACCAACACAATGTAGTTTCCATAGAAATCAACGCAGATATTTCAGAAAGTGAAAGAGCAGCATGAATACACAAATCAGATCTGAATTAGTTGCAATACACAATGTGGACATCAACAATTTTAGTTCAGATTCCAATCGGTTACACAAATAATCAGATTTGGACTGACAGTGTGAACATAGCCAAAGTGTGTCTCTCTTATTTAACAAACCGGATTCAGATCATCAGCTCATTAGGCAAAAGCTCCAATAACTGAACTAAGGGTATGTTTACATGACAACATTGTACTTCAAATAAGAAAGGTTTTCCTTTGCATTTTTAAATGTTTTGGGTACAGATAACAATGTTGTCAAAATGATCCCTGTTCACAAGGATCTGTGAAAACGACTAAAAATGCTGTATTCTGCTGCCAGGCCAGTAGTTGGCAATGACACTTTGTAAAGAAACACTACACGCCTATAGACTGAACACGTAATACGCATGCGCATGACGTCACCGCTTTCATAAATTCATGTTTTTGTAGTTTACATGGACACAATAATGTTATCGGTTTCAAAAACGTGCACTTTGAAACCAGTTTTCAAAACTTTGAGTTTTAGACCCCCAAAACGCTGTTGTTGTGTAAATGAACAAAATGCCTAAAAAGATTTAGTTGAAAATGGTGTCATGTAAATACCTCCCTTAATGTGTCAGATAAAGGCGGGCATACACTGTGCGATTTTCGTCCGATTTTGAGCCGAATTCTGACTCGTGCGACTCTTTTTCGGGTCGGGCCGATTTTCAGCTTTGTCGTGCGTCGTTTGTCGTGCAGTGTTCGTGCAGTGTACAGGGGGAAACGAGAGGCGATTAACCTCTCCCGACCGGCAATCGGATGGTCGGATGAATTTCTGGCATGTTAGAAATTTTGGTCGCTCCTCGTGACTATATCGCGCAGTTGAAGCAAAGATACGAACCGATTGCCCTAAACTCAGTGTTTTTCCCTCACTGCGCCTGCGCGAAAACGGAAAGTTTAACCATTTCATCTGCAGCACAAAAAAAAAAAAAAAAAAAAAAAACGAAAAGAGGGAGATCTTTAAGTTCTGTAGTTCAAACTAGCTACAAATTATTGTTGCTTACCTCCAATTCGTGTTGCAAAATGGATTAACCATTACCCACTTCTTCCAATCCCCCTGTGATGTACACTTTGCCTCTTTTATTAATTTGTTAAACAATGTTTTTGAAATAAAGCTGTTTGTGTTCGGACATATTATATACGGTTAATAATTAATTATATGCCTATAATTCATTGTAATCGACCTAAATTTTCAATGAGGAGGAGTAAGCTTCTGTGTGATATTTTATTATCTTCCATCTTCACAGCGCGTTGGTTTTGCGGTGATGCGCTATGAAATTATTGCGTGGCAATTTAACAGCCTATCACTTTAATAATAAAAATAGCCTAGGCCTTCCCTAATAATAATAATAATAATAATAATAATAATATACAATAATACTAATAATAATTTAATACATAAATTGGAAATGCTAAATCATCTTGATATTGTTAGTTGATGCTTGTTTTGACAATATCTCTCTGGATATGATATCGTCTATAGGCGCAACCTGGCACGAAGGTTTATCGCGCTGATTAGCGCATATTTCACACGTATAGTGTGAGCAGTGAAGTCGCAGCTCGACGTTCGGACCGTATAGTGTGAGCGCAGAAATCCTGAGCTTTGGCTTTACATCGCATGCGATCTACTTGTTCAGTGTGAATAGGTACCTTGCTGAAATCGCACAGACATCGCACAGTGTATGCCCGCCTTAAGAGAGACATACAGAATGTGAAGAGTGGTGGGTGCCCGATATGCATAAACTCTACAGGTCCAGAGGAGAATAAAAGGTAATCAATTAAGGTAAAAGGGGTGGAGCCACCTTAATTCAAAAGTGTACAAACAGGCAAAGCCAAGCACTGGTGTGTGTTGTGGTGTTTCAGTCAAAGTTTGTTAGGATGGGGTTTCTGAAAGTTGTCTTAGTGGTGGTTGTGATTGTTGCATTTGATCTGCCTGATGTCTGGGGAAGATTGAGGTACAGTCATAGACCAAGAAGCATGGGGCCAAAATCAGATCCAGCTTCCAGAAGTCCTGGCCTTTCTCCTCTAGGGCTCTGGAACCCTTTGCAAGTGGCTTCTCAGTTTCAGAGTCCTTTGGGTCCTGTCTCCAAAAGCCTTGCACAGGATCCTTTTGGCCTTCAGGAGAAGCAGCTGTTACAGGGTCCAGTGAAGCCTTTGGATTGGTGGTATCCCATTGTTCCCGAGGTGCAGCGCGAGTTGGCGGTGGACTTCCAGTTGAGGCAACCCGTGACTCCCAGCAGCGTAGCGGTTCAATGCGGCGAGAATCGGGTTCTTGTAGAGGTCCAGCAGGACTTTTTCAGCAATGGACAATTGATCCAGCCAAGTGGTCTGTCTCTAGGTGGCTGTCCTGTTGTTGGTCAGGATCCTGAGTCTAGAGTGCTCATCTTTGAGTATGAATTACAGGACTGCAACAGTGTGCTGATGGTAAGAACTCATAAATCTTTTTTTTCTTTTTTTTTGTGGCAGAAGAGCCTAAATCTTTCAAGGAAAGTAAACTTACTTGGTCTTAGTACATGGTTTTCATTTGCAATGCCAGGGCAGCTATCTATTTGAATGTGGAAATCCTGAATTTTCAAACTATTTGCCTTTAAATAACTCTCCAAACCAACAACATTTTGATGCTCTTATTTAGGAGTCATTCCACTATTGCACAGAGCACTTTCCCATAGCAATATGAGGGCACTGTCTTGGTGTATGTGAAGTCTCTGGGATGACCCTCTTGGTAACCACAATCTTTTTACAGATGAATGAGGATGAGCTTGTCTACGCCTTCTCTCTTACCTACACCCCTGAGGCGCTTGCAGGTATTCCAATTATTCGGGCCGATGGTGCAATTGTTGGTGTTCAATGCCATTATCAACGGTAAGTGATCTGTGACTTTCTGTACTTTCTCGAGCGACTGGGAGACCATTTAACGGCTACTTTCATGAACCGCAGGCTTCAAAATATAAGCAGTGATGCCTTGAGGCCAGCATGGGTCCCTTATTCCTCAACCGTGGCTGGTGAAGAAGTCTTGCTGTTCTCCCTGAAGATCATGATGGGTTGGTACAGGTTGTTTCTGTCAATGAAATGCACCTTTACCCTTGCTATTTTGTCTGTGCATTTAAAAAAATCTTTATTTATTGTGTAGATGATTGGTCCTATCAGAGGCCTTCATACTCCTATTTCCTGGGTGACGTTATTAACATCGAGGCATCTGTGAAGCAGTATAATCATGTGCCTCTGCGTGTGTTTGTGGACCGCTGTGTGGCCACTCAAGTACCTGATGTGAACTCCCTTCCAAGATATTCCTTCATTGAGAATTATGGGTAAGGACATGGCCCTTGATGAGGTAGGACTGTTTTAAGGTGCTTTTTGTAACTACTGTCACAGAGTCATGTGTAAGGTCTAGTTGCTTGATGCTCTACAGTTGACATTCATGAGTTGCTCTTTGTGATCTTTGTCGTCAGGTGCTTTGTGGATGCCAAAACTACAGCTTCCAGCTCCCACTTCATGCCTCGGTCCCAGGTTGACACGATCCAGTTCCAGCTGGAGGCATTTATGTTCCATGAGGGCAACAGTCCGTCTGTATGTATTCCGAATATCATGCGTTAATTTGGTTTCTCTTCTGGTCTGCTTTGGTTTTGTGACTTGTCTGTCATCCCTTGCAGATCTACATAACCTGTATTCTAAAGGCAACTATTGCTTCTGCACCCAGTGATGCTCAGCACAAATCCTGTTCCTTTGCCAATGGGTACTTTATTTATTTTTTTATTTTTTTATTTTTTTTGGATGGACTTTGTTCATGTCGAAGGTTCCATGTCTTTTTGCAGGTGGATTGCTGCTGATGGTAATGACCAAGTCTGTGGTTGCTGTGACTCAACATGTGGTCCTGATAGTGAATTTGCTGCTTCTCCCTATGGAGGTTGGTAGCGTTTGCTCTTTCTAAGGTTGCTTTTTTTTTAAGTGCTCTAACTTGGCTCTCTTCTCTCTAGGCATTCAGTGGGAAGGCAAGGCCTCACTTGGTCCTGTAATGGTTCAAGGGCAAAAGAGAGGTTCTTAATAAAACTGACAAACCAATCCTTGCTTGTTTCTGACTCGTCATTTTTGCTTTAAGTCCTATATACCATACAACCATAGGGTTCCAGAAGTTTAGAGATTTCTCCATAAGTAATCTTAAATTGAGCGTTTTTAAATGCAGCTACTGTAAGCTCCAAGGTTAATTGGTATATGCTTTTGAAGCCATCAGTTTACATTACATGTTTTGTTTAACAGCAGAGTTTCCTGATGATAAACACATAATGCTCTTAAGAATTTGGCAAGCAAATGATTCCAAAACTGCTCTGCAGGGAGAGCCTTGTACCATGAAGCACTGCTGATGTAATAGAGTTGGTCTCCCTATTGTATTCCTGTGCTCTCAAAGCTTGTATATAAATATTGTGATGCTTAATAGTTTATAATAAACTTTATCTGACGTTTGACCACGAAGACCTAGAGGTTATACAAAACTAAACACCCTCTCGCTGGGATCTGTATGAATCTCTAGTCTATCATTTGACCTCGGGTTCTTTTTAGATTACAGTAAGTTTCTGTCATGGACAAGTTTGTAAAATTGTGAATGAATGTAAAATCTTCTTGTGGCTTTCCAGGCTGTTCTCGTTTGCTGATGCAGTGGTTTTCAGTCCTCAGTTGTGTGCAAAATCAAGTACTTCCCTAATTATGTAGTATGTGGAAATGCAGTACGCCTGAATATGTAGTATTTGAAAACACATACTCTTTGAGTAGGTATTTATTTTGAATTAGTAATGATTTCACAACCTCTAAAAAGTATGTTCTGTGTAGTATGAATGAAATCCATATATACTACATCCACCATGTTATCATTGTCATGTGACCTTCCAGCATCAATTGTCGCTTCACTGCCATTCACAAATCCTCTCCTGAGGCCTCATGGGACAGTAAAGTATCCATCGTATGAATACTTTCGAATCTATCCGGAAGTAGTAGATCATCCGGGTACTTTTTGCCAACTCTTTTATGAGTTCGAACATACTTCTGTCATATACTGTTTTTCGCCAACTATATAGTAGGGAAGTATGTGATTTCGGATACAGTCCTTTTATAAAATAAGAGAGACTGACCCTGTGTCTCAATGTCCATACTATCCATTCTAAACAGTATGTGAGATTAAAATAAGTGTGTCCCAAAACATAGTATGTTGAAAAAAGTATGCCAGAAGTCTCCGGATGGTCTACTATTTCTGGCCGATTTTCTAAGTGTGGATCTGTGCTCACTATAACGGCTAATATTGCCCACAACCCATTGTGCTTTGGAGGAGGATTCAGTTCAGAAATACAAACACGAGTTAAAAGTGATCAGAAAACTACAAAACATGGAGGATGTGCGCGACAGTTGGTTAAGTTGAGAGCTTTAGATAAAGGGGTTTGGGTGACCAATAATCAACATTTAAGCTGATTAAAATAGTTATTTAAGGTTGTCCGTGTTATATTTCATCTGCAACAACAATGTGAACTTTTATAAAGATCTGTTAGGCCATTAACTTTTAAATGCATCATTGTGCATTAACATGAGGAGAGTCTCTGCATGAAAGCCCCGCGACTGGCAGATCAGTGTGTTTCTGCATTTCTCTCCGATACAGTAGGAAACTAAATTAAATGTGGAGGATTTTATCTTTGACAAGATGAATTACAGGTCAGTTTACGTGACAGGATACTTGTAACTAAGCGATTGAGAGCGATTCTGTTATACACTCAAAAGTATGTACTTTTTCTTCACAAAAAGAGTACATACTGTTAGGGCATAGTATAAGTAGGCGAATTGAGACGCAGCAAGACAAAATGTGAAGAGCGGTGGGTCCCTAAAATGCATAAACTCTACAGGTCCAGAGGAGAATCAAGGATAATCAATTAAGGTAAAAGGGGTGGAGCCACCTTAACTCAAATCTGTACAAAATGGCAAAGCCAAGCACTGGTGTGTGTTGTGGTGTTTCAGTCAAAGTTTTTTTAGTATGGGATTCCTGAAAGGTGTGTTAGTGTTGATTTTGGTAGTTTCATTTGATCTGCCTGATGTCTGGGGAAGATTGAGGTACAGTCATAGTCCAAGAAGCATGGGGCCAAAATCAGATCCAGCTTCCAGAAGTCCTGGCCTTTCTCCTCTAGGGCCCTGGAACCCTTTGCAAGTGGCTTCTCAGTTTCAGAGTCCTTTGGGTCCCGACTTCAAAAGTCTTGCACAGGATCCTTTTGGCCTTCAGGAGAAGCAGCTGTTGCAGGGTCCAGTGAAGCCTTTGGATTGGAGGTATCCCATTGTTCCTGAGATGCAGCGCGAGTTGGCGGTGGACTTCCAGTTGAGGCAACCCGTGACTCCCAGCAGCGTAGCGGTTCAATGCGGCGAGAACCGGGTTCTTGTAGAGGTCCTGCAGGACTTTTTCAGCAATGGTCAGTTGATCCAGCCAACTGGTCTGTCTTTAGGTGGATGTCCTGTTGTTGCTCAGGATCCTGAGTCTAGAGTGCTCATCTTTGAGTATGAACTACAGGACTGCAACAGCGTGCTGATGGTAAGAACTCATCAATCTTAATTGGTTGTTTGTGGCAGAGGATAACCAAATTCTCTCAAGGAAAGTCGTTTAGTTGCTATAATTGCAATGCCAGGCCAGCTAAGACTAGGTACCATCTATTTGAATTGGAAAAATCCAGAATTTTCCAACTACTTGCCTTTAAATAACCCTTTAAGCCAACATCTGATGTAAACTATCCATTAAATGGTATGAATGGTGCTTAAGAAACAAGAACAATAAATCTTGTGCGCTAATAGTGTTAAAGCTAGTTTTTACCTTGGAACAGCCAGTGCGCATGTTCAATCTTAAGTGCATGTCTCCAAAACATTAACTATCTATGGCAACACCGGAGCTTCTTATGGCAGCTGTGGTATGTGAATTATTTTTATTTTTATTTTTTTGGCTCTTCAGGAATTATTCCACCATATTGCACAAAGCACTTTCTCCCATTCATAGCAATATGAGGGCACTGTCTTGGTATATGTGAAGTCTTTGGGATAACCCTCTTGGTAACCACAATCTTTTTACAGATGAATGAGGATGAGCTTGTCTACACCTTCTCTCTTACCTACACCCCTGAGGCGCTTGCAGCTGCTCCGATTACCCGGTCCGAAGGTGCAATTGTTGGCGTTCAATGCCATTATCAAAGGTAAGTTCTCTGACTCTTCACTGCTTCTTGTGCAACTGGGAGACCATTTAATGTGTACTCTTCATAAACTGTAGGCTTCAGAATGTAAGCAGTGATGCCTTGAGGCCAGCATGGGTCCCTTATGCTTCAACAGAGGCTGGTCAAGAAGTCTTGCTGTTCTCCCTGAAGATCATGATGGGTTGGTACAGGTTTTTTTTTTTTTTTTTATATATATATATATATATATATATATAAAATAAGTCTTCAACCTTGCGATTATGGCTGACTTGTTTTTTTTTTTGTAGATGATTGGTCCAATCAGAGGCCTTCATACTCCTATTTCCTGGGTGACGTTATTAACATCGAGGCATCTGTGTATCAGTACAATCATGTGCCTCTGCGTGTGTTTGTGGACCGCTGTGTGGCCACTCAAGTACCTGATGTGAACTCCCTTCCAAGATATTCCTTCATTGAGAATTATGGGTAAGGACATGGCCCTTGATGAGCTAGGACTGTTTTAAGGTGCTTTTTGTAACTACTGTCACAGAGTCATGGGTAAGGTCTAGTTGCTTGATGCTCTACAGTTGACATTCATGAGTTACTCTTTGTGATTGTTTTGTCATCAGGTGCTTTGTGGATGCCAAAACTACAGCTTCCAGCTCCCACTTCATGCCTCGGTCTCAGGTTGACACGATCCAGTTCCAGCTGGAGGCATTTATGTTCCATGAGGGCAACAGTCCGTCTGTATGTATTCCGAATATCATGCGACAATTTGATTTCTCTTCTGGTCTGCTTTGGTTTTGTGACTTGTCTGTCATCCCTTGCAGATCTACATAACCTGTATTCTGAAGGCAACTATTGCTTCTGCACCCAGTGATGCTCAGCACAAATCCTGTTCCTTTGCCAATGGGTACTTTATTTTTTTTTATTATTTTTTTTTTTTGGATGGACTTTGTTCATGTTGAAGGTTCCATGTCTTTTTGCAGGTGGATTGCTGCTGATGGTAATGACCAAGTCTGTGGTTGCTGTGACTCAACATGTGGTCCTGATAGTGAATTTGCTGCTTCTCCCTATGGAGGTTGGTAGCGTTTGCTCTTTCTAAGGTGTTTTTTTTTTTTTTTTTTTTAAGTGCTCTAACTTGGCTCTCTTCTCTCTAGGCATTCAGTGGGAAGGCAAGGCCTCACTTGGTCCTGTAATGGTTCAAGGGCAAAAGAGAGGTTCTTAATAAAACTGACAAACCAATCCTTGCTTGTTTCTGACTCGTCATTTTTGCTTTAAGTCCTATATACCATACAACCATAGGGTTCCAGAAGTTTAGAGATTTCTCCATAAGTAATCTTAAATTGAGCGTTTTTAAATGCAGCTACTGTAAGCTCCAAGGTTAATTGGTATATGCTTTTGAAGCCATCAGTTTACATTACATGTTTTGTTTAACAGCAGAATTTCCTGATGATAAACACATAATGCTCTTAAGAATTTGGCAAGCAAATGATTCCAAAACTGCTCTGCAGGGAGAGCCTTGTACCATGAAGCACTGCTGATGTAATAGAGTTGGTCTCCCTATTGTATTCCTGTGCTCTCAAAGCTTGTATATAAATATTGTGATGCTTAATAGTTTATAATAAACTTTATCTGACGTTTGACCACGAAGACCTAGAGGTTATACAAAACTAAACACCCTCTCGCTGGGATCTGTATGAATCTCTAGTCTATCATTTGACCTCGGGTTCTTTTTAGATTACAGTAAGTTTCTGTCATGGACAAGTTTGTAAAATTGTGAATGAATGTAAAATCTTCTTGTGGCTTTCCAGGCTGTTCTCGTTTGCTGATGCAGTGGTTTTCAGTCCTCAGTTGTGTGCAAAATCAAGTACTTCCCTAATTATGTAGTATGTGGAAATGCAGTACGCCTGAATATGTAGTATTTGAAAACACATACTCTTTGAGTAGGTATTTATTTTGAATTAGTAATGATTTCACAACCTCTAAAAAGTATGTTCTGTGTAGTATGAATGAAATCCATATATACTACATCCACCATGTTATCATTGTCATGTGACCTTCCAGCATCAATTGTCGCTTCACTGCCATTCACAAATCCTCTCCTGAGGCCTCATGGGACAGTAAAGTATCCATCGTATGAATACTTTCGAATCTATCCGGAAGTAGTAGATCATCCGGGTACTTTTTGCCAACTCTTTTATGAGTTCGAACATACTTCTGTCATATACTGTTTTTCGCCAACTATATAGTAGGGAAGTATGTGATTTCGGATACAGTCCTTTTATAAAATAAGAGAGACTGACCCTGTGTCTCAATGTCCATACTATCCATTCTAAACAGTATGTGAGATTAAAATAAGTGTGTCCCAAAACATAGTATGTTGAAAAAAGTATGCCAGAAGTCTCCGGATGGTCTACTATTTCTGGCCGATTTTCTAAGTGTGGATCTGTGCTCACTATAACGGCTAATATTGCCCACAACCCATTGTGCTTTGGAGGAGGATTCAGTTCAGAAATACAAACACGAGTTAAAAGTGATCAGAAAACTACAAAACATGGAGGATGTGCGCGACAGTTGGTTAAGTTGAGAGCTTTAGATAAAGGGGTTTGGGTGACCAATAATCAACATTTAAGCTGATTAAAATAGTTATTTAAGGTTGTCCGTGTTATATTTCATCTGCAACAACAATGTGAACTTTTATAAAGATCTGTTAGGCCATTAACTTTTAAATGCATCATTGTGCATTAACATGAGGAGAGTCTCTGCATGAAAGCCCCGCGACTGGCAGATCAGTGTGTTTCTGCATTTCTCTCCGATACAGTAGGAAACTAAATTAAATGTGGAGGATTTTATCTTTGACAAGATGAATTACAGGTCAGTTTACGTGACAGGATACTTGTAACTAAGCGATTGAGAGCGATTCTGTTATACACTCAAAAGTATGTACTTTTTCTTCACAAAAAGAGTACATACTGTTAGGGCATAGTATAAGTAGGCGAATTGAGACGCAGCAAGACAAAATGTGAAGAGCGGTGGGTCCCTAAAATGCATAAACTCTACAGGTCCAGAGGAGAATCAAGGATAATCAATTAAGGTAAAAGGGGTGGAGCCACCTTAACTCAAATCTGTACAAAATGGCAAAGCCAAGCACTGGTGTGTGTTGTGGTGTTTCAGTCAAAGTTTTTTTAGTATGGGATTCCTGAAAGGTGTGTTAGTGTTGATTTTGGTAGTTTCATTTGATCTGCCTGATGTCTGGGGAAGATTGAGGTACAGTCATAGTCCAAGAAGCATGGGGCCAAAATCAGATCCAGCTTCCAGAAGTCCTGGCCTTTCTCCTCTAGGGCCCTGGAACCCTTTGCAAGTGGCTTCTCAGTTTCAGAGTCCTTTGGGTCCCGACTTCAAAAGTCTTGCACAGGATCCTTTTGGCCTTCAGGAGAAGCAGCTGTTGCAGGGTCCAGTGAAGCCTTTGGATTGGAGGTATCCCATTGTTCCTGAGATGCAGCGCGAGTTGGCGGTGGACTTCCAGTTGAGGCAACCCGTGACTCCCAGCAGCGTAGCGGTTCAATGCGGCGAGAACCGGGTTCTTGTAGAGGTCCTGCAGGACTTTTTCAGCAATGGTCAGTTGATCCAGCCAACTGGTCTGTCTTTAGGTGGATGTCCTGTTGTTGCTCAGGATCCTGAGTCTAGAGTGCTCATCTTTGAGTATGAACTACAGGACTGCAACAGCGTGCTGATGGTAAGAACTCATCAATCTTAATTGGTTGTTTGTGGCAGAGGATAACCAAATTCTCTCAAGGAAAGTCGTTTAGTTGCTATAATTGCAATGCCAGGCCAGCTAAGACTAGGTACCATCTATTTGAATTGGAAAAATCCAGAATTTTCCAACTACTTGCCTTTAAATAACCCTTTAAGCCAACATCTGATGTAAACTATCCATTAAATGGTATGAATGGTGCTTAAGAAACAAGAACAATAAATCTTGTGCGCTAATAGTGTTAAAGCTAGTTTTTACCTTGGAACAGCCAGTGCGCATGTTCAATCTTAAGTGCATGTCTCCAAAACATTAACTATCTATGGCAACACCGGAGCTTCTTATGGCAGCTGTGGTATGTGAATTATTTTTATTTTTATTTTTTTGGCTCTTCAGGAATTATTCCACCATATTGCACAAAGCACTTTCTCCCATTCATAGCAATATGAGGGCACTGTCTTGGTATATGTGAAGTCTTTGGGATAACCCTCTTGGTAACCACAATCTTTTTACAGATGAATGAGGATGAGCTTGTCTACACCTTCTCTCTTACCTACACCCCTGAGGCGCTTGCAGCTGCTCCGATTACCCGGTCCGAAGGTGCAATTGTTGGCGTTCAATGCCATTATCAAAGGTAAGTTCTCTGACTCTTCACTGCTTCTTGTGCAACTGGGAGACCATTTAATGTGTACTCTTCATAAACTGTAGGCTTCAGAATGTAAGCAGTGATGCCTTGAGGCCAGCATGGGTCCCTTATGCTTCAACAGAGGCTGGTCAAGAAGTCTTGCTGTTCTCCCTGAAGATCATGATGGGTTGGTACAGGTTTTTTTTTTTTTTTTTATATATATATATATATATAAAATAAGTCTTCAACCTTGCGATTATGGCTGACTTGTTTTTTTTTTTGTAGATGATTGGTCCAATCAGAGGCCTTCATACTCCTATTTCCTGGGTGACGTTATTAACATCGAGGCATCTGTGTATCAGTACAATCATGTGCCTCTGCGTGTGTTTGTGGACCGCTGTGTGGCCACTCAAGTACCTGATGTGAACTCCCTTCCAAGATATTCCTTCATTGAGAATTATGGGTAAGGACATGGCCCTTGATGAGCTAGGACTGTTTTAAGGTGCTTTTTGTAACTACTGTCACAGAGTCATGGGTAAGGTCTAGTTGCTTGATGCTCTACAGTTGACATTCATGAGTTACTCTTTGTGATTGTTTTGTCATCAGGTGCTTTGTGGATGCCAAAACTACAGCTTCCAGCTCCCACTTCATGCCTCGGTCTCAGGTTGACACGATCCAGTTCCAGCTGGAGGCATTTATGTTCCATGAGGGCAACAGTCCGTCTGTATGTATTCCGAATATCATGCGACAATTTGATTTCTCTTCTGGTCTGCTTTGGTTTTGTGACTTGTCTGTCATCCCTTGCAGATCTACATAACCTGTATTCTGAAGGCAACTATTGCTTCTGCACCCAGTGATGCTCAGCACAAATCCTGTTCCTTTGCCAATGGGTACTTTATTTTTTTTTATTATTTTTTTTTTTTGGATGGACTTTGTTCATGTTGAAGGTTCCATGTCTTTTTGCAGGTGGATTGCTGCTGATGGTAATGACCAAGTCTGTGGTTGCTGTGACTCAACATGTGGTCCTGATAGTGAATTTGCTGCTTCTCCCTATGGAGGTTGGTAGCGTTTGCTCTTTCTAAGGTTGCTTTTTTTTTAAGTGCTCTAACTTGGCTCTCTTCTCTCTAGGCATTCAGTGGGAAGGCAAGGCCTCACTTGGTCCTGTAATGGTTCAAGGGCAAAAGAGAGGTTCTTAATAAAACTGACAAACCAATCCTTGCTTGTTTCTGACTCGTCATTTTTGCTTTAAGTCCTATATACCATACAACCATAGGGTTCCAGAAGTTTAGAGATTTCTCCATAAGTAATCTTAAATTGAGCGTTTTTAAATGCAGCTACTGTAAGCTCCAAGGTTAATTGGTATATGCTTTTGAAGCCATCAGTTTACATTACATGTTTTGTTTAACAGCAGAGTTTCCTGATGATAAACACATAATGCTCTTAAGAATTTGGCAAGCAAATGATTCCAAAACTGCTCTGCAGGGAGAGCCTTGTACCATGAAGCACTGCTGATGTAATAGAGTTGGTCTCCCTATTGTATTCCTGTGCTCTCAAAGCTTGTATATAAATATTGTGATGCTTAATAGTTTATAATAAACTTTATCTGACGTTTGACCACGAAGACCTAGAGGTTATACAAAACTAAACACCCTCTCGCTGGGATCTGTATGAATCTCTAGTCTATCATTTGACCTCGGGTTCTTTTTAGATTACAGTAAGTTTCTGTCATGGACAAGTTTGTAAAATTGTGAATGAATGTAAAATCTTCTTGTGGCTTTCCAGGCTGTTCTCGTTTGCTGATGCAGTGGTTTTCAGTCCTCAGTTGTGTGCAAAATCAAGTACTTCCCTAATTATGTAGTATGTGGAAATGCAGTACGCCTGAATATGTAGTATTTGAAAACACATACTCTTTGAGTAGGTATTTATTTTGAATTAGTAATGATTTCACAACCTCTAAAAAGTATGTTCTGTGTAGTATGAATGAAATCCATATATACTACATCCACCATGTTATCATTGTCATGTGACCTTCCAGCATCAATTGTCGCTTCACTGCCATTCACAAATCCTCTCCTGAGGCCTCATGGGACAGTAAAGTATCCATCGTATGAATACTTTCGAATCTATCCGGAAGTAGTAGATCATCCGGGTACTTTTTGCCAACTCTTTTATGAGTTCGAACATACTTCTGTCATATACTGTTTTTCGCCAACTATATAGTAGGGAAGTATGTGATTTCGGATACAGTCCTTTTATAAAATAAGAGAGACTGACCCTGTGTCTCAATGTCCATACTATCCATTCTAAACAGTATGTGAGATTAAAATAAGTGTGTCCCAAAACATAGTATGTTGAAAAAAGTATGCCAGAAGTCTCCGGATGGTCTACTATTTCTGGCCGATTTTCTAAGTGTGGATCTGTGCTCACTATAACGGCTAATATTGCCCACAACCCATTGTGCTTTGGAGGAGGATTCAGTTCAGAAATACAAACACGAGTTAAAAGTGATCAGAAAACTACAAAACATGGAGGATGTGCGCGACAGTTGGTTAAGTTGAGAGCTTTAGATAAAGGGGTTTGGGTGACCAATAATCAACATTTAAGCTGATTAAAATAGTTATTTAAGGTTGTCCGTGTTATATTTCATCTGCAACAACAATGTGAACTTTTATAAAGATCTGTTAGGCCATTAACTTTTAAATGCATCATTGTGCATTAACATGAGGAGAGTCTCTGCATGAAAGCCCCGCGACTGGCAGATCAGTGTGTTTCTGCATTTCTCTCCGATACAGTAGGAAACTAAATTAAATGTGGAGGATTTTATCTTTGACAAGATGAATTACAGGTCAGTTTACGTGACAGGATACTTGTAACTAAGCGATTGAGAGCGATTCTGTTATACACTCAAAAGTATGTACTTTTTCTTCACAAAAAGAGTACATACTGTTAGGGCATAGTATAAGTAGGCGAATTGAGACGCAGCAAGACAAAATGTGAAGAGCGGTGGGTCCCTAAAATGCATAAACTCTACAGGTCCAGAGGAGAATCAAGGATAATCAATTAAGGTAAAAGGGGTGGAGCCACCTTAACTCAAATCTGTACAAAATGGCAAAGCCAAGCACTGGTGTGTGTTGTGGTGTTTCAGTCAAAGTTTTTTTAGTATGGGATTCCTGAAAGGTGTGTTAGTGTTGATTTTGGTAGTTTCATTTGATCTGCCTGATGTCTGGGGAAGATTGAGGTACAGTCATAGTCCAAGAAGCATGGGGCCAAAATCAGATCCAGCTTCCAGAAGTCCTGGCCTTTCTCCTCTAGGGCCCTGGAACCCTTTGCAAGTGGCTTCTCAGTTTCAGAGTCCTTTGGGTCCCGACTTCAAAAGTCTTGCACAGGATCCTTTTGGCCTTCAGGAGAAGCAGCTGTTGCAGGGTCCAGTGAAGCCTTTGGATTGGAGGTATCCCATTGTTCCTGAGATGCAGCGCGAGTTGGCGGTGGACTTCCAGTTGAGGCAACCCGTGACTCCCAGCAGCGTAGCGGTTCAATGCGGCGAGAACCGGGTTCTTGTAGAGGTCCTGCAGGACTTTTTCAGCAATGGTCAGTTGATCCAGCCAACTGGTCTGTCTTTAGGTGGATGTCCTGTTGTTGCTCAGGATCCTGAGTCTAGAGTGCTCATCTTTGAGTATGAACTACAGGACTGCAACAGCGTGCTGATGGTAAGAACTCATCAATCTTAATGGGTTGTTTGTGGCAGAGGATAACCAAATTCTCTCAAGGAAAGTCGTTTAGTTGCTATAATTGCAATGCCAGGCCAGCTAAGACTAGGTACCATCTATTTGAATTGGAGAAATCCAGAATTTTCCAACTACTTGCCTTTAAATAACCCTTTAAGCCAACATCTGATGTAAACTATCCATTAAATGGTATGAATGGTGCTTAAGAAACAAGAACAATAAATCTTGTGCGCTAATAGTGTTAAAGCTAGTTTTTACCTTGGAACAGCCAGTGCGCATGTTCAATCTTAAGTGCATGTCTCCAAAACATTAACTATCTATGGCAACACCGGAGCTTCTTATGGCAGCTGTGGTATGTGAATTATTTTTATTTTTATTTTTTTGGCTCTTCAGGAATTATTCCACCATATTGCACAAAGCACTTTCTCCCATTCATAGCAATATGAGGGCACTGTCTTGGTATATGTGAAGTCTTTGGGATAACCCTCTTGGTAACCACAATCTTTTTACAGATGAATGAGGATGAGCTTGTCTACACCTTCTCTCTTACCTACACCCCTGAGGCGCTTGCAGCTGCTCCGATTACCCGGTCCGAAGGTGCAATTGTTGGCGTTCAATGCCATTATCAAAGGTAAGTTCTCTGACTCTTCACTGCTTCTTGTGCAACTGGGAGACCATTTAATGTGTACTCTTCATAAACTGTAGGCTTCAGAATGTAAGCAGTGATGCCTTGAGGCCAGCATGGGTCCCTTATGCTTCAACAGAGGCTGGTCAAGAAGTCTTGCTGTTCTCCCTGAAGATCATGATGGGTTGGTACAGGGTTTTTTTTATTTTTTTATATATATATATATATATATAAAATAAGTCTTCAACCTTGCGATTATGGCTGACTTGTTTTTTTTTTTGTAGATGATTGGTCCAATCAGAGGCCTTCATACTCCTATTTCCTGGGTGACGTTATTAACATCGAGGCATCTGTGTATCAGTACAATCATGTGCCTCTGCGTGTGTTTGTGGACCGCTGTGTGGCCACTCAAGTACCTGATGTGAACTCCCTTCCAAGATATTCCTTCATTGAGAATTATGGGTAAGGACATGGCCCTTGATGAGCTAGGACTGTTTTAAGGTGCTTTTTGTAACTACTGTCACAGAGTCATGGGTAAGGTCTAGTTGCTTGATGCTCTACAGTTGACATTCATGAGTTACTCTTTGTGATTGTTTTGTCATCAGGTGCTTTGTGGATGCCAAAACTACAGCTTCCAGCTCCCACTTCATGCCTCGGTCTCAGGTTGACACGATCCAGTTCCAGCTGGAGGCATTTATGTTCCATGAGGGCAACAGTCCGTCTGTATGTATTCCGAATATCATGCGACAATTTGATTTCTCTTCTGGTCTGCTTTGGTTTTGTGACTTGTCTGTCATCCCTTGCAGATCTACATAACCTGTATTCTGAAGGCAACTATTGCTTCTGCACCCAGTGATGCTCAGCACAAATCATGTTCCTTTGCCAATGGGTACTTTATTTATTTTTTATTATTTATTTTTTTTGGATGGACTTTGTTCATGTTGAAGGTTCCATGTCTTTTTGCAGGTGGATTGCTGCTGATGGTAATGACCAAGTCTGTGGTTGCTGTGACTCAACATGTGGTCCTGATAGTGAATTTGCTGCTTCTCCCTATGGAGGTTGGTAGCGTTTGCTCTTTCTAAGGTGGTTTTTTTTTTTTTTTTTTTTTTAAAGTGCTCTAACTTGGCTCTCTTCTCTCTAGGCATTCAGTGGGAAGGCAAGGCCTCACTTGGTCCTGTAATGGTTCAAGGGCAAAAGAGAGGTTCTTAATAAAACTGACAAACCAATCCTTGCTTGTTTCTGACTCGTCATTTTTGCTTTAAGTCCTATATACCATACAACCATAGGGTTCCAGAAGTTTAGAGATTTCTCCATAAGTAATCTTAAATTGAGCGTTTTTAAATGCAGCTACTGTAAGCTCCAAGGTTAATTGGTATATGCTTTTGAAGCCATCAGTTTACATTACATGTTTTGTTTAACAGCAGAATTTCCTGATGATAAACACATAATGCTCTTAAGAATTTGGCAAGCAAATGATTCCAAAACTGCTCTGCAGGGAGAGCCTTGTACCATGAAGCACTGCTGATGTAATAGAGTTGGTCTCCCTATTGTATTCCTGTGCTCTCAAAGTTTGTATATGAATATTGTGATGCTTAATAGTTTATAATAAACTTTATCTGACGTTTGACCACGAAGACCTAGAGGTTATACAAAACTAAACACCCTCTCGCTGGGATCTGTATGACTCTCTAGTCTTATCATTTGACCTCGGGTTCTTTTTAGATTACAGTAAGTTTCTGTCATGGACAAGTTTGTAAAATTGTGAATGAATGTAAAATCTTCTTGTGGCTTTCCAGGCTGTTCTCGTTTGCTGATGCAGTGGTTTTCAGTCCTCAGTTGTGTGCAAAATCAAGTACTTCCCTAATTATGTAGTATGTGGAAATGCAGTACGCCAAAATATTATGTCTGAATATGTAGTATTTGAAAACACCTACTCTTTGAGTAGGTATTTATCTTGAATTAGTAATGATTTCACAACCTCTAAAAAGTATGTTCTGTGTAGTATGAATGAAATCCATATATACTATATCCACCATGTTATCATTGTCATGTGACCTTCCAGCATCAATTGTCGCTTCACTGCCATTCACAAATCCTCTCCTGAGGCCTCATGGGACAGTAAAGTATCCATCGTATGAATACTTTTGAATCTAGCCGGAAGTAGTAGATCATCCGGGTACTTTTTGCCTACTCTTTTATGAGTTCGAACATACTTCTTTTGTCATATACTGTTTTTCGCCAACTATATAGTAGGGAAGTATGTGATTTCGGATATAGCCCTTTTATAAAATAAGAGAGACTGACCCTGTGTCTCAATGTCCATACTATCCATTCTAAACAGTATGTGAGATTAAAATAAGTGTGTCCCAAAACATAGTATGTTGAAAAAAGTATGCCAGAAGTCTCCGGATGGTCTACTATTTCTGGCCGATTTTCTAAGTGTGGATCTGTGCTCACTATAACGGCTAATATTGCCCACAACCCATTGCGCTTTGGAGGAGGATTCAGTTCAGAAATACAAACACGAGTTAAAAGTGATCAGAAAACTACAAAACATGGAGGATGTGCGCGACAGTTGGTTAAGTTGAGAGCTTTAGATAAAGGGGTTTGGGTGACCAATAATCAACATTTAAGCTGATTAAAATAGTTATTTAAGGTTGTCCGTGTTATATTTAATCTGCAACAACAATGTGAACTTTTATAAAGATCTGTTAGGCCATTAACTTTTAAATGCATCATTGTGCATTAACATGAGGAGAGTCTCTGCATGAAAGACCCACGACTGGCAGATCAATGTGTTTCTGCATTTCTCTCCGATACAGTAGGAAACTAAATTAAATGTGGAGAATTTTATTTTTGACAAGATGAATTACAGGTCAGTTTACGTGACAGGATACTTGTAACTAAGCGATTGAGAGCGATCGTTAAAAACGTTTCTGTTATACACTCAAAAGTATGTACTTTTTCTTCACAAAAAGAGTACATACTGTTAGGGCATAGTATAAGTAGGCGAATTGAGACGCAGCAAGACAAAATTTGAAGAGCGGTGGGTCCCTAAAATGCATAAACTCTACAGGTCCAGAGGAGAATCAAGGATAATCAATTAAGGTAAAAGGGGTGGAGCCACCTTAACTCAAATCTGTACAAAATGGCAAAGCCAAGCACTGGTGTGTGTTGTGGTGTTTCAGTCAAAGTTTTTTAGTATGGGATTCCTGAAAGGTGTGTTAGTGTTGATTTTGGTAGTTGCATTTGATCTGCCTGATGTCTGGGGAAGATTGAGGTACAGTCATAGTCCAAGAAGCATGGGGCCAAAATCAGATCCAGCTTCCAGAAGTCCTGGCCTTTCTCCTCTAGGGCCCTGGAACCCTTTGCAAGTGGCTTCTCAGTTTCAGAGTCCTTTGGGTCCCGACTTCAAAAGCCTTGCACAGGATCCTTTTGGCCTTCAGGAGAAGCAGCTGTTGCAGGGTCCAGTGAAGCCTTTGGATTGGAGGTATCCCATTGTTCCCGAGGTGCAGCGCGAGTTGGCGGTGGACTTCCAGTTGAGGCAACCCGTGACTCCCAGCAGCGTAGCGGTTCAATGCGGCGAGAACCGTGTTCTTGTAGAGGTCCAGCAGGACTTTTTCAGCAATGGTCAGTTGATCCAGCCAACTGGTCTGTCTTTAGGTGGATGCCCTGTTGTTGCTCAGGATCCTGAGTCTAGAGTGCTCATCTTTGAGTATGAATTACAGGACTGCAACAGCGTGCTGATGGTAAGAACTCATAAATCTTAATGGGTTGTTTGTGGCAGAGGATAACCAAATTCTCTCAAGGAAAGTCGTTTAGTTGCTGTAATTGCAATGCCAGGCCAGCTAAAACCAGGTACCATCTATTTGAATTGGAGAAATCCAGAATTTTCCAACTACTTGCCTTTAAAAAAACCTTACCTGTCAGGGATCACTGGTGATCCCAGATTATTTTAGTTCAAAATATGTTTGAGCTTATATCTCAATATTAATAACAGTCTGGTTAATTTTGAGTCTTGAACTATAAACTCTCAAGTGTTGGCTTTCTAAATGTATGTGTGTTATGTTTCTATTCAGAAGTATTTATGAGCAGTAACCTTTTTATTTTGGGCATTTCATGTATGCAGCACTTGCCAAAATTGGGGGTGATGGGGAAGGGGTTAAATAACCCTTCAAGCCAACATCTGATGTAAACTATCCATTACATTATTAATGGTGCTTAAGAAACAAGAACAATAAATCTTGTGCTCTAATAGTGTTAAATCTAGTTTTTACCCTGGAACAGCCTATGCGCATGTTCAATCTTAAGTGCATGTCTCCAAAACATTAACTATCTATGGCAACACCGGAGCTTCTTATGGCAGCTGTGGTATGTGAATTATTATTATTTTTTTTTTTTTTTGGCTCTTCAGGAATTATTCCACCATATTGCACAAAGCACTTTCTCCCATTCATAGCAATATGAGGGCACTGTCTTGGTATATGTGAAGTCTTTGGGATAACCCTGTTGGTAACCACAATCTCTTTACAGATGAATGAGGATGAGCTTGTCTACACCTTCTCTCTTACCTACACCCCTGAGGCGCTTGCAGGTGCTCCGATTACCCGGTCCGAAGGTGCAATTGTTGGCGTTCAATGCCATTATCAAAGGTAAGTTCTGACTCTTCACTGCTTCTTGTGCAACTGGGAGACCATTTAATGTGTACTCTTCATAAACTGTAGGCTTCAGAATGTAAGCAGTGATGCCTTGAGGCCAGCATGGGTCCCTTATGCTTCAACAGAGGCTGGTCAAGAAGTCTTGCTGTTCTCCCTGAAGATCATGATGGGTTGGTACAGGTTTTTTTTATTTTTTTTTTATATATATATATATATATATATAAAATAAGTCTTCAACCTTGCGATTATGGCTGACTTGTTTTTTTTGTAGATGATTGGTCCAATCAGAGGCCTTCATACTCCTATTTCCTGGGTGACGTTATTAACATCGAGGCATCTGTGTATCAGTACAATCATGTGCCTCTGCGTGTGTTTGTGGACCGCTGTGTGGCCACTCAAGTACCTGATGTGAACTCCCTTCCAAGATATTCCTTCATTGAGAATCATGGGTAAGGTCATGGCCCTTGATGCGGTAGGACTGTTTTAAGTTGCTTTTTGTCACAGTCATGGGTAAGGTCTAGTTGCTTGATGCTCTACAGTTGACATTCATGAGTTCCTCTTTGTGATTGTTTTGCCGTCAGGTGCTTTGTGGATGCCAAAACTACAGCTTCCAGCTCCCACTTCATGCCTCAGTCTCAGGTTAACAAGATCCAGTTCCAGCTGGAGGCGTTTATGTTCCATGAGGGCAACAGTCCTTCTGTATGTATTCCATATATATATATATATATATATATATTTTTTTTTTTTTTTTTTTTTTTTTTTTCTGGTCTGCTTTTGTTTTGTGACTTGTCTGTCATCCCTTGCAGATCTACATAACCTGTATAATAAAGGCAACTATTGCTTCTGCACCCAGTGATGCTCAGCGCAAATCCTGTTCCTTTGCCAATGGGTAAGTGTTTAGTTTTTATTTGTTCTTTTTGTTTTTTAAAGCTGACTTTGCTCATGTTTAAGCTTCCATGTCTTTGTCTTGTTGCAGATGGTTTGCTGCTGATGGAAATGACCAAGTTTGTGGTTGCTGTGACTCAACATGTGGTCCTGATAGTGAATTTGCTGCTTCTCCCTATGGAGGTTTGTAGCTTCTGCTCGACGCTTTCTTTTGATGTTTCAAGTGCTCTATCTTGGCTTTTTCTTCTCTCTAGGCATTCAGTGGGAAGGCAAGGCCTCACTTGGTCCTGTAATGGTTCAAGGGCAAAAGGGAGTTTCTCAATAAAACTGATTAACCAATCCTTTTTTTGTGTGGGGTTTAGCTGCCTGTGGATTCATTTCAATAAAGATGATGACTTGAAATAGATGGCTAATAGCTTTTATTGAGCAGACTGTTAGAACTGGGCAGGAGAGCAACCCCACACTCCCTACTCCCTCTTTCCGCACTTCTCATTATGTCATCCTCTCTGAGGACTCAACACCAAAATAAAAGTGCTCTACAAAAATATGTAGAAATTGAATGCAATGAATATTAAACAAGAGACTTCACACTTGTATGTTACTTGTTTTGCGTCATGTCTGGTTTAATCAGATTTTAAATTGGAAGTGCCTCATTTTGCCAATGTGGTGAAACTGATAGTCCTACTGTACCTTTTGCAAGTCCCATATAGCCTGGAACTCTTTGGTTGCATGTTATATGGGACTTGCAAAGGTACAGAAGTTTTTTTCTATAGGGAATTAAAACATTTAAAGGCTGCTGATGTATGAAATTTATATACTTTTGAAGCCATTAGTTTGTTACTTTAACTGTCGAATTCCTAGTGAAAATCATTACCCATGATCTTAAGAATTTGGCAAGCAATTACAAAAGCGCTCTTGCAAGGAACACCTTGTCCCATGAAGCACTGCAGATGTAATGGAGTTGGTCTCCCTATCATTCCTGTACTCTGTGTTTCTGCATATTGTGACAATTGTTTGTAATCAGTTTCCACTGAAGTTTGATCACATTAAGCTGTAGTGGTTATACAAATCTAACCTTTTTTTTCTTTTTTGTGTGTGACTTGTATTTTCAGTGTTCATGAATCTCTAGTCTATCATTTGTTTGCACTCAGGTGCTTTTTAGATGACATGTAAAATTGTGGCAATGTAGCTATCTTAAAGCCTTCTAGAGATTTTTCTAGAACTTTCACCTACTCTTATGAGACCCTCCATCACTCCACCTGCTCTGAGACCCTCCATCACTCCACTGGCCCTTATGAGACCCTCCATCACTCCACCTGCCCTTATGAGTCCCTCCATCACTCCACCTGCTCTTATGAGTCCCTCCATCACTCCACCTGTCCTTATGAGACCCTCCATATCTCCTCCTGTCCTTATGAGACCCTCCATCACTCCACCTGTCCTTATGAGTCCCTCCATCACTCCACCTGTCCTTATGAGACCCTCCATATCTCCTCCTGTCCTTATGAGACCCTCCATCACTCCACTGGCCCTTATGAGACCCTCCATATCTCCTCCTGTCCTTATGAGACCCTCCATCACTCCACCTGTCCTTATGAGTCCCTCCATCACTCCACCTGTCCTTATGAGACCCTCCATATCTCCTCCTGTCCTTATGAGACCCTCCATCACTCCACCTGTCCTTATGAGACCCTCCATCACTCCACCTGTCCTTATGAGACCCTCCATATCTCCTCCTGTCCTTATGAGACCCTCCATCACTCCACTGGCCCTTATGAGACCCTCCATATCTCCTCCTGTCCTTATGAGACCCTCCATCACTCCACCTGTCCTTATGAGTCCCTCCATCACTCCACCTGTCCTTATGAGACCCTCCATATCTCCTCCTGTCCTTATGAGACCCTCCATCACTCCACCTGTCCTTATGAGACCCTCCATCACTCCACCTGTCCTTATGAGACCCTCCATCACTCCACCTGTCCTTATGAGACCCTCCATCACTCCACCTGTCCTTATGAGACCCTCCATCACTCCACCTGTCCTTATGAGACCCTCCATCACTCCACCTGTCCTTATGAGACCCTCCATCACTCCACCTGTCCTTATGAGACCCTCCATCACTCCACCTGTCCTTATGAGACCCTCCATCACTCCACCTGTCCTTATGAGACCCTCCATATCTCCTCCTGTCCTTATGAGTCCCTCCATCACTCCACCTGTCCTTATGAGACCCTCCATCACTTCACCTGTCCTTATGAGACCCTCCATCACTCCACCTGTCCTTATGAGACCCTCCATCACTCCGCCTGTCCTTATGAGACCCTCGATCACTCCGCCTGTCCTTATGAGACCCTCCATCACTCCACCTGTCCTTATGAGACCCTCCATCACTCCACCTGCTCTTATGAGACCCTCGATCACTCCGCCTGTCCTTATGAGACCCTCGATAACTCCACCTGTCCTTATGAGACCCTCCATCACTCCACCTGTCCTTATGAGACCCTCCATCACTCCACCTGCTCTTATGAGACCCTCCATCACTCCACCTGTCCTTATGAGAGCCTCCATCACTCCACCTGTCCTTATGAGACCCTCCATCACTCCACCTGTCCTTATGTGACCCTCCATCACTCCACCTGTCCTTATGAGACCCTCCATCACTCCACCTGTCCTTATGAGACCCTCCATCACTCCACCTGTCCTTATGAGACCCTCCATCACTCCACCTGTCCTTATGTGACCCTCCATCACTCCACCTGCTCTTATGTGACCCTCTATCACTCCACCTGCTCTTATGAGACCATCCATCACTCCACCTGTCCTTATGAGAGCCTCCATCACTCCACCTGCTCTTATGTGACCCTCCATCACTCCACCTGCTCTTATGAGACCATCCATCACTCCACCTGTCCTTATGAGACCCTCCATCACTCCACCTGTTCTTATGAGTCCCTCCATCACTCCACCTGCTCTTATGAGTCCCTCCATCACTCCACCTGTCCTTATGAGACCCTCCATCACTCCACTGGCCCTTATTGCCTCGAATTGTGAAGCACGGAGCAGCACGCAACAACCTCAGGCACAAAGGCACGGCTCACCTCTGGTGGTCAGCTGATTCATCAGAATAAAGCCACAGAATGGGAACTGCTGTGTTGAGATGGCAGTAGGATGTGGGGTTCACCGCCTGTAAATACATGATTGTAGTTTGAATAAAGTTTCATGTGTTGTTGACTTGTATATGCATTTGTTTATTGTGATGGTTAGTTTTATTTGTTCTTTTACTAATTTATTCATGTTTCTTATTGTTGTCAGTCAATAAAATATAATTATTTAATTAATATGTTAATTCATTGCTTGACTGAAAATTTAAATGTTTTCACTGCATTTATCTAGAGTGTATTCATGCATAGATATGTCATATGACTAAACAAATTACATTTTGCTTGTTTTATTAAATTATATAATTAAATATTGGCCAGCATTTATCATTATTATTGTGTGTAAGTTTTGGGGTAAAAAATTAATTTTTAAGGAGTGATACTTACATTTTTCGAGTATAAAATCAACAGTTTTCTCCAAAGGTGAGATCTTCGCGCAGCTGCCCGTCTCCTTTGTGCAGACATTACAAACATTACAAACACTGTGGAAAACCAATCTAGGTAGGGCTGTTGAGTTACTGATGTTGTGAGGTGTTAGTGCACCTGTCGCTCATATCATTTTTTTTATCGCCAAACTTAGTTACATATAAGATTAGGGAAAGATACCATGGCTGTATATTTAATAATGAACAATCATAATATATATATATATATATATATATATATATATATATATATATATATATATAATGGGTTTGAATAAATCATAATATTAGATTTTATACACAGGAAAAAAAAAAAACAATGACAAGGTTAAATATCTTTAAATAATTCATCATAATACATTTTTAAAAAAGTATTTTTTTTTGTTATTTGTTATTTATAAGCCTGAGGGATGAAACGAGAGGTAAATTGAACAAGAAAAAGGAAACATAAAGGAGATTTAAGCCACTTTTGCTTGTGGGTTGTGGATAAAATAAAGAAATTAACAACATATTCAAGAGATTACGATTTTAGGTTTTCGTAATAAAAACAATATTGTTATAAGGATAAAACTGGGTCACATTAGTAGGGTTTAAAATTTAAGAACTTAAATCAACCTTATATGTATTCACAAAATAAATGGGCAGCAGTTTCTTCAACAAAACACAAAATTAGCAAATTTCGTCAATATCAAGATATTTACAAATAGATGAGTTAAACCTGTCACTCATATCTTTTAAGTTGTTGCGCTTGTGATAACGTCGTAAGTCACATGAAAACGTCAACATGGCGGATGATGTACGGTTCGCATTCATACTTAACGAGATCAGGCTGTAAAGTACCAACTCTTTTAGCGCTCGTTAAGTAAGTACTTATTGAAATTAAGTACCTACTCAGTGAGTATGCGGTTTCGGACGCAGCCAGAGCCTGCAAGTGTGGATATTTTGACAGGCCCATAAAAATGTGCAGAGTAGTGGGTAACCAAGATGCATACAATCTACAGGTCCAGAGGAGAATCAAGGATAATCAATTAAGGTAAAAAGGGTGGAGCCACCTTAACTCAAAGCTGTACATAATGGCAGAGCCAAGTACTGGTGTGTGTTGTGGTGTTTGTGTCAATGTTTGTTAGGATGGGGTTCCTGAAAGTTGTCTTAGTGGTGGTTGTGATTGTTGCATTTGATCTGCCTGATGTCTGGGGAAGATTGAGGTACAGTCAAAGTCCAAGAAGCATGGGGCCAAAATCAGATCCAGCTTCCAGAAGTCCTGGCCTTTCTCCTCTAGGGCCCTGGAACCCTTTTCAAGTGGCTTCTCAGATTCAGAATCCTTTGGGTCCCGACTTCAAAAGTCTTGCACAGGATCCTTTTGGCCTTCAGGAGAAGCAGCTGTTGCAGGGTCCAGTGAAGCCTTTGGATTGGAGATATCCCACTGTTCTTGAGGTGCAGCGCGAGTTGGTGGGGAACTTCCCGATGAGGCAACCCGTGACTCCTAGCAGCGTAGCGGTTCAATGCAGTGAGAACCGGGTTCTTGTAGAGGTCCAGCAAGACCTTTTCAGCAATGGTCAGTTGATCCAGCCAACTGGTCTGTCTCTAGGTGGATGTCCTGTTGTTGGTCAGGATCCTGAGTCTAGAGTGCTCATCTTTGAGTATGAATTACAGGACTGCAACAGTGTGCTGATGGTAAGAACTCATAAATCTTAATGGTGTTGTGTTGTGGTGTGTGTGTGGGTTTTTTTTTTTTTTTTTTTTTTTTTTTTTTTTTTTTTGGTGGCAGAAGAGAGCCAAAATCTTTCAAGGAAAGGTAGTTTACTTGCTAGTCATTTACAATGCCAGGGCAACTAAGACCAAGTACTATCTATATGAATGGGGAAATCCTGAGTTTTCAAACTACTTTCCTTTAAATAACCCTTCAAACCAACAACATCTGATGCTCTTGATCAAGAGCTATTGCGGAGGGCACTGTCTTGGTATATGTAAAGTCTTTGGGATAACCTTCTTGGTAACCACAATCTCTTTACAGATGAATGAGGATGAGCTTGTCTACACCTTCTCTCTTACCTACACCCCTGAGGCACTTGCAGGTACTCCGATTACCCGGTCCGATGGTGCAATTGTTGGCGTTCAATGCCATTATCAAAGGTAAGTTCTGACTCTTCACTGCTTCTTGTGCAACTGGGAGACCATTTAATGGGTACTTTCATAAACTGTAGGCTTCAGGATGTAAGCAGTGATGCCTTGAGGCCAGCATGGGTCCCTTATGCTTCAACGGAGGCTGGTCAAGAGGTCTTGCTGTTCTCCCTGAAGATCATGATGGGTTGGTACAGATTTAATAAAATTAACCTTCAACCTTGTGATTGTGGCTGACTACACATATTTTATTTTTTGTAGATGATTGGTCCTATCAGAGGCCTTCATACTCCTATTTCCTGGGTGGCATTATTAACATCGAGGCATCTGTGAAGCAGTACAATCATGTGCCTCTGCGTGTGTTTGTGGACCGCTGTGTGGCCACTCAAGTACCTGATGTGAACTCCCTTCCAAGATATTCCTTCATTGAGAATCATGGGTAAGGTCATGGCCCTAGATGCTATAGGGCTGATGTTAAGTTGCATTTTGTAACCACTTTGTCACAGAGTCATGGGTAAGGTCAAGTTACTTTATGCTCTACAGTTGACATTCATGAGTTACTCTTTGTGATCACTTTGTCATCAGGTGCTTTGTGGATGCCAAAACTACAGCTTCCAGCTCCCACTTCATGCCTCGGTCCCAGATTGACAAGATCCAGTTCCAGCTGGAGGCGTTTATGTTCCAGGAGGGCAACAGTCCTTCTGTATGTACTGCAAGTATCATGAGTTAATTTGACTTCTCCTTCCATCTGCTTTGGTTTTGTGACTTGTCTGTCATCCCTTGCAGATCTACATAACCTGTATAATAAAGGCAACTATTGCTTCTGCACCCAGTGACGCTCAGCGCAAATCCTGTTCCTTTGCCAATGGGTAAACGTTTAGTTTTTAGTAGTTTATTTTTTTTAAAGCTGACTTTGCTCATGTTGAAGCTTCCATGTCTTTGTCTTGTTGCAGGTGGTCTGCTGCTGATGGAAACGACCAAGTTTGTGGTTGCTGTGACTCAACATGTGGTCCTGATAGTGAATTTGCTGCTTCTCCCTATGGAGGTTTGTAGCTTTTGCTCTAAGCTTTCTTTTGATGTTTCAAGTGCTCTATCTTGGCTTTTTCTTCTCTCTAGGCATTCAGTGGGAAGGCAAGGCCTCACTTGGTCCCGTAATGGTTCAAGGGCAAAAGGCAGGTTCTCAATAAAACTGATTAACCAATCCTTGCTTGTGTGGGGTTTAGCTGCCTGTGGATTAATTTCAATAAAGATGATGACTTGAAATAGATGGCTAATAGCTTTTATTGAGCAGAGTGTTAGAACTGGGGAGGAGAGCAACACCACACTCCCTACTCCCTCTTTCCGCACTCCTTCTCATTACGTCATCCTCTGAGGACTCAACACCAAAATAAAAGTCCTCTACAAAAATATGTAGAAACTGAATGCAATGAATATTAAATAAGAGACTTCACACTTGTATGTGATTTGTCGTTTTGTGTCATGTCTGGTTTAATCAGACTTTAAATTGGAAGTGCCTCATTTTGCCAATGTGGTAAAACTGATAGTCCTACTGTACACTTGCAAGTCCCATATAGCCTCTTTGGCTCTTGGTTGCATGTTATATGGGACTTGCAAAGGTACAGAAGTTTTTCTCTATAGGGAATTAAAAAAACATTAAAGGCTGCTAATGTAAGACTAAGGGTAATTGATATACTTTTGAAGCCATCAGTTAGTTTCCTTAACTGTAGAATTCCTAGTGAAAATCATTACCCATGATCTTAAGAATTTGGCAAGCAATTACAAAAGTGCTCTGCAAGGAACACCTTGTCCCATGAAGCACTGCAGATGTAATGGAGTTGGTCTCCCTATCATTCCTGTACTCTGTGTTTCTGCATATTGTGACAATTGTTTGTAATCAGTTTCCACTGAAGTTTGATCACATTAAGCTGTAGTGGTTATACAAATCTAACCTCTTTTCTTTTTTTTTGTGTGTGACTTTATTTTCAGTGTTCATGAATCTCTAGTCTCATTTGTTTGCACTCAGGTGCTTTTTAGATGACATTAAGTTATCTTGGACAAGCTGTCAGTGTTTCTTGATTGTAAAATTGTGACAGTGTAGCTAGTGATTTTTCTAGAACTTTCAACTTTCACCTACTCTTGAGACCCTCCATCACTCCACCCGCCCTTATGAGACCCCTGACCCTCCATCACTCCACTGGCCCTTATGAGTCTCTCCATCACTCCACCTGCCCTTATGAGACCCTCTGACCCTCCATCACTCCACCTGCCCTTATGAGACCCTCCATCACTCCACCTGCCCTTATGAGTCTCTCCATCACTCCACTGGCCCTTATGAGACCCTCCATCACTCCACCTGCCCTTATGAGACCCTCTGACCCTCCATCACTCCACCTGCCCTTATGAGTCCCTCCATCACTCCACCTGCCCTTATGAGACCCTCTGACCCTCCATCACTCCACCTGCCCTTATGAGACCCTCTGACCCTCCATCACTCCACCTGCCCTTATGAGTCCCTCCATCACTCCACCTGCCCTTATGAGACCCTCTGACCCTCCATCACTCCACCTGCCCTTATGAGTCTCTCCATCACTCCACCTGCCCTTATGAGTCTCTCCATCACTCCACTGGCCCTTATGAGTCTCTCCATCACTCCACCTGCTCTTATGAGACCCTCCGACCCTCCATCACTCCACCTGCCCTTATGAGACCCTCTGACCCTCCATCACTCCACCTGCTCTTATGAGACCCTCCATCACTCCACCTGCCCTTATGAGACCCTCTGACCCTCCATCACTCCACCTGCCCTTATGAGACCCTCTGACCCTCCATCACTCCACCTGCCCTTATGAGTCCCTCCATCACTCCACCTGCCCTTATGAGACCCTCTGACCCTCCATCACTCCACCTGCCCTTATGAGTCTCTCCATCACTCCACCTGCCCTTATGAGTCTCTCCATCACTCCACTGGCCCTTATGAGTCTCTCCATCACTCCACCTGCTCTTATGAGACCCTCCGACCCTCCATCACTCCACCTGCCCTTATGAGACCCTCTGACCCTCCATCACTCCACCTGCTCTTATGAGACCCTCCATCACTCCACCTGCCCTTATGAGACCCTCCGACCCTCCATCACTCCACCTGCCCTTATGAGTCCCTCTGTCACTCCACCTGCCCTTATGAGTCCTCTGACCCTCCATCACTCCACCTGCTCTTATGAGACCCTCCATCACTCCACCTGCCCTTATGAGTCTCTCCATCACTCCACTGGCCCTTATGAGACCCTCCATCACTCCACCTGCCCTTATGAGACCCTCCGACCCTCCATCACTCCACCTGCCCTTATGAGTCCCTCTGACCCTCCATCACTCCACCTGCTCTTATGAGACCCTCCATCACTCCACCTGCCCTTATGAGACCCTCCATCACTCCACCTGCCCTTATGAGTCCCCTCCGTCATTCCACCTGCTCTTATGAGACCCTCTGACCCTCCATCACTCCACCTGCCCTTATGAGACCCTCTGACCCTCCATCACTCCACCTGCCCTTATGAGACCCTCCGACCCTCCATCACTCCACTGGCCCTTATGAGATCCTCCATCACTCCACCTGCCCTTATGAGACCCTCTGACCCTCCATCACTCCACCTGCTCTTATGAGACCCTCCGACCCTCCATCACTCCACCTGCCCTTATGAGTCCCTCTGACCCTCCATCACTCCACTTGCTCTTATGAGACCCTCCATCACTCCACCTGCCCTTATGAGACCCTCCATCACTCCACCTGCCCTTATGTGACCCTCCGACCCTCCATGACTCCACCTGCCCTTATGAGTCCCTCCATCACTCCACTGGCCCTTATGAGACCCTCCATCACTCCACCTACCCTTATGAGACCCTCTGACCCTCCATCACTCCACCTGTCCTTATGAGACCCTCCATCACTCCACCTGTCCTTATGAGACCTTCCATCACTCCACCTGTCCTTATGAGACCTTCCATCACTCCACCTGTCCTTATGAGACCCTCCATCACTCCACCTGTCCTTATGAGACCCTCCATCACTCCACCTGTCCTTATGAGACCCTCCATCACTCCACCTGTCCTTATGAGACCCTCCATCACTCCACCTGTCCTTATGAGACCCTCCATCACTCCACCTGCTCTTATGAGACCCTCCAATCCTCCATCACTCCACCTGTCCTTATGAGTCGCTCCATCACTCCACCTGCCCTTATGAGACCCTCCATCACTCCACCTGTCCTTATGAGTCCCTCCATCACTCCACCTGTCCTTATGAGACCCTCCATCACTCCACCTGCCCTTATGAGACCCTCCATCACTCCACCTGCCCTTATGAGACCCTCCATCACTCCACCTGCTCTTATGAGACCCTCCATCACTCCACCTGCCCTTATGAGACCCTCCATCACTCCACCTGCCCTTATGAGACCCTCCATCACTCCACCTGCCCTTATGAGTCCCCTCCGTCATTCCACCTGTCCTTATGAGTCCCTCCATCACTCCACCTGCCCTTATGAGACCCTCTGACCCTCCATCACTCCACCTGCCCTTATGAGTCTCTCCATCACTCCACTGGCCCTTATGAGACCCTCCATCACTCCACCTGCCCTTATGAGACCCTCTGACCCTCCATCACTCCACCTGCCCTTATGAGACCCTCCATCACTCCACCTGCCCTTATGAGACCCTCCATCACTCCACCTGCCCTTATGAGACCCTCCATCACTCCACTGGCCCTTATGAGACCCTCCATCACTCCACCTGCCCTTATGAGACCCCTGACCCTCCATCACTCCACTGGCCCTTATGAGTCTCTCCATCACTCCACCTGCCCTTATGAGACCCTCTGACCCTCCATCACTCCACCTGCTCTTATGAGACCCTCCGACCCTCCATCACTCCACCTGCCCTTATGAGTCCCTCTGACCCTCCATCACTCCACCTGCCCTTATGAGACCCTCCGACCCTCCATCACTCCACCTGCCCTTATGAGTCCCTCTATCACTCCACCTGCCCTTATGAGTCCTCTGACCCTCCATCACTCCACCTGCTCTTATGAGACCCTCCATCACTCCACCTGCCCTTATGAGTCCCTCTGACCCTCCATCACTCCACCTGCTCTTATGAAACCCTCCATCACTCCACCTGCCCTTATAAGACCCTCCATCACTCCACCTGCTCTTATGAGACCCTCCATCACTCCACCTGCCCTTATGAGACCCTCCGACCCTCCATCACTCCACCTGCCCTTATGAGTCCCTCTGACCCTCCATCACTCCACCTGCTCTTATGAGACCCTCCATCACTCCACCTGCCCTTATAAGACCCTCCATCACTCCACCTGCTCTTATGAGACCCTCCATCACTCCACCTGCCCTTATGAGACCCTCCATCACTCCACCTGCCCTTATGAGTCCCCTCCATCATTCCACCTGCCCTTATGAGACCCTCTGACCCTCCATCACTCCACCTGCCCTTATGAGTCCCTCCATCAATCCACCTGCCCTTATGAGACCCTCTGACCCTCCATCACTCCACCTGCCCTTATGAGTCTCTCCATCACTCCACTGGCCCTTATGAGACCCTCCATCACTCCACCTGCCCTTATGAGACCCTCTGACCCTCCATCACTCCACCTGCTCTTATGAGACCCTCCGACCCTCCATCACTCCACCTGCCCTTATGAGTCCCTCTGACCCTCCATCACTCCACTTGCTCTTATGAGACCCTCCATCACTCCACCTGCCCTTATGAGACCCTCCATCACTCCACCTGCCCTTATGAGACCCTCCGACCCTCCATCACTCCACCTGCCCTTATGAGTCCCTCTATCACTCCACCTGCCCTTATGAGTCCTCTGACCCTCCATCACTCCACCTGCTCTTATGAGACCCTCCATCACTCCACCTGCCCTTATGAGACCCTCCATCACTCCACCTGCCCTTATGAGACCCTCCATCACTCCACCTGCCCTTATGTGACCCTCCGACCCTCCATCACTCCACCTGCCCTTATGAGACCCTCCATCACTCCACCTGCCCTTATGAGACCCTCTGACCCTCCATCACTCCACCTGTCCTTATGAGACCCTCTATCACTCCACCTGTCCTTATGAGACTCTCCATCACTCCACCTGTCCTTATGAGACCCTCCATCACTCCACCTGTCCTTATGAGACCCTCCATCACTCCACCTGCTCTTATGAGACCCTCCAATCCTCCATCACTCCACCTGTCCTTATGAGTCCCTCCATCACTCCACCTGCCCTTATGAGACCCTCCATCACTCCACCTGTCCTTATGAGTCCCTCCATCACTCCACCTGTCCTTATGAGTCCCTCCATCACTCCACCTGTCCTTATGAGACCCTCCATCACTCCGCCTGTCCTTATGAGACCCTCCATCACTCCACCTGCTCTTATGTGACCCATCACTCCGCCTGTCCTTATGAGTCCCTCCATCACTCCACCTGTCCTTATGAGTCCCTCCATCACTCCACCTGTCCTTATGAGACCCTCCATCACTCCACCTGCTCTTGAGTCCCTCCATCACTCCACCTGCCCTTATGAGACCCTCTGACCCTCCATCACTCCACCTGCCCTTATGAGTCCCTCCATCACTCCACCTGCCCTTATGAGTCCCTCCATCACTCCACCTGCCCTTATGAGACCCTCCATCACTCCACCTGCCTTTATGAGACCCTCCATCACTCCACCTGCTCTTATGAGACCCTCCATCACTCCACCTGTCCTTATGTGACCCTCCATCACTCCACCTGCTCTTATGAGACCCTCCATCACTCCACCTGTCCTTATGTGACCCTCCATCACTCCACCTGCTCTTATGAGACCCTCCATCACTCCACCTGCCTTTATGAGACCCTCCAATCCTCCATCACTCCACCTGTCCTTATGAGACCCTCCATCACTCCACCTGCTCTTATGAGACCCTCCAATCCTCCATCACTCCACCTGTCCTTATGAGTCCCTCCATCACTCCACCTGCCCTTATGAGACCCTCCATCACTCCACCTGTCCTTATGAGTCCCTCCATCACTCCACCTGTCCTTATGAGTCCCTCCATCACTCCACCTGTCCTTATGAGACCCTCCATCACTCCGCCTGTCCTTATGAGACCCTCCATCACTCCACCTGTCCTTATGAGACCCTCCATCACTCCACCTGCTCTTATGTGACCCATCACTCCGCCTGTCCTTATGAGTCCCTCCATCACTCCACCTGTCCTTATGAGTCCCTCCATCACTCCACCTGTCCTTATGAGTCCCTCCATCACTCCACCTGTCCTTATGAGACCCTCCATCACTCCACCTGCTCTTGAGTCCCTCCATCACTCCACCTGCCCTTATGAGACCCTCTGACCCTCCATCACTCCACCTGCCCTTATGAGTCCCTCCATCACTCCACCTGCCCTTATGAGTCCCTCCATCACTCCACCTGCCCTTATGAGACCCTCCATCACTCCACCTGCCTTTATGAGACCCTCCATCACTCCACCTGCTCTTATGAGACCCTCCATCACTCCACCTGTCCTTATGTGACCCTCCATCACTCCACCTGCTCTTATGAGACCCTCCATCACTCCACCTGTCCTTATGTGACCCTCCATCACTCCACCTGCTCTTATGAGACCCTCCATCACTCCACCTGTCCTTATGAGACCATCCATCACTCCACCTGCTCTTATGTGACCCTCCATCCCTCCACCTGCTCTTATGAGACCCTCCATCACTCCACCTGTCCTTATGAGACCCTCCATCACTCCACCTGTTCTTATGAGACCATCCATCACTCCACCTGTCCTTATGAGTCCCTCCATCACTCCACCTGCTCTTATGAGTCCCTCCATCACTCCACCTGTCCTTATGAGACCCTCCATCACTCCACTGGCCCTTATTGCCTCGAATTGTGAAGCACGGAGCAGCACGCAACAACCTCAGGCACAAAGGCACGGCTCACCTCTGGTGGTCAGCTGATTCATCAGAATAAAGCCACAGAATGGGAACTGCTGTGTTGAGATGGCAGTAGGATGTGGGGTTCACCGCCTGTAAATACATGATTGTAGTTTGAATAAAGTTTCATGTGTTGTTGACTTGTATATGCATTTGTTTATTGTGATGGTTAGTTTTATTTGTTCTTTTGCTAATTTATTCATGTTTCTTATTGTTGTCAGTCAATAAAATATAATTATTTAATTAATATGTTAATTCATTGCTTGACTGAAAATTTAAATGTTTTCACTGCATTTATCTAGAGTGTATTCATGCATAGATATGTCATATGACTAAACAAATTACATTTTGCTTGTTTTATTAAATTATATAATTTTCAGTAAAACAAAGGTAATATAATTAAATATTGGCCAGCATTTATCATTATTATTGTGTGTAAGTTTTGGGGTGGGCTAGCAATACAATTTGTTCTGGGGTAATATTAATTTTTAAGGAGTGATACTTACATTTTTCGAGTATAAAATCAACAGTTTTCTCCAAAGGTGAGATCTTCGCGCAGCTGCCCGTCTCCTTTGTGCAGACATTACAAACATTACAAACACTGTGGAAAACCAATCTAGGTAGGGCTGTTGAGTTACTGATGTTGTGAGGTGTTAGTGCACCTGTCGCTCATATAATTTTTTTTTATCGCCAAACTTAGTTACATATAAGATCAGGGAAAGATACCATGGCTGTATATTTAATAATGAACAATCATAATGAATATATATATATATATATATATATATATATATATATACAGTGCCCTCCACAATTAATGGCACCCCTGGTAAATATGATCAAAACTGGCTGTAAAAAATAAATCTGCATCGTTTATCCTTTTGATCTTTCATTCAAAAAATTTGCAAAATTCTAACCTTTCATTGAAGTAAAAGAATTGAATGTGGGGGGGAAATCACATTATGAAATAAATGTTTTTCTCCAAAACACGTTGGCCACAATTATTGGCACCCTTTTATTAAATACTTTTTGCAATCTCCTTTTGACAAGATACCAGCTCTGAGTCTTCTCCTATAATGCCTGATGAGTTTGGAGAACACCTGACAAGAGATCTGAGACCATTCCTCCATACAGAATCTCTCCAGATCCTTTAAATTCCCAGATCCATGTTGGTGCTTCTTTTCTTCAGTTCAGCCCACTCATCAGGTCAGGGGACTGGGACGGTCATGGCAGAAGCTTCATTTTGTGCTCCGCAACAAATGTTTGTGTTGATTTTGATGTTTGTTTTGGATCGTTGTCCTGATGGAAGATCCAACCACGGCCCATTATAAGATTTCTAGCAGAAGGCGTCAGGTTTTGATTTTTTATCTGTTGATATTTGATAGAATCCACGATGCCATGTATCTGAACAAGAAGTCCAGGACCTCCAGCAGAAAAATATGCCCACAACATTAAAGATCCAACAGTATATTAAATTGTACACATGGGGTACTTTTTATCCTTGTGTTCACCAAACCCATCTAGTGTGTTTGCTGCCAAAAAGCTATTTTTTTAGTCTCATCTGACCACAGAACCCTGTGCCGCTTGAAGTTCCAGTCATGTCTGACAATTAAATTTGCTGGAGTTTGTTTCTGGAGGAGCGAGGAGGATTTTTCTTGAAACCCTCCCAAACAACATATGGAAATGTAGGGTTTTTTTTTTTTTTTTTGGCTTTCTGACCCCAAGACTCAACTAATCTCTGCAATTCTCCATCTGTGATCCTTGAAGAGTCTTTGGCCACTCAAACTTTCATCCTCGCCGTGCATTAAGACAGTATAGACACACGTCCTCTTCGTGGCAGATTTGTAACATCTTTAGTTGATTATAACTTCTTAATTATTGCCCTGATGGTCAAAATGGGGATTTTCAATTCTTTAGCTATTGTCTTACAGCCACTTTCTATTTTGTGAAGTTCAACAATCTTTTGCTACGCATCAGAACTATATTCTTTGGTTTTACTCATTGTGATGGATGATTAAGGGGATTTGGCCTTTGTGTTTCCTCATATTTAAACTCCTGTGAAACACAAAGTCATAGCTGGACAGTTTCATGTTCCTAGTCCCCCTGGTATACTAAAAAAGGTCAATATTAATGGGAATATACTTCAGAGATATTTTACTCGTAAAAAATTCTAGGGGTGCCAATAATTGTGGCCAACATGTTTTGGAGAAAAACATTTATTTCATAATGTGATTTCCCCCCACTTTCAATTCTTTTACTTCAATGAAAGGTTAGAATTTTGCACATTTTTTTAATGAAAGATCAAAAGGATAAACGATGCAGATTTATTTTTTACAGGCAGTTTTGATCATATTTACCAGGGGTGCCATTAATTGTGGAGGGCACTGTATATATATATATATATATATATATATATATATATATATATATATATATATATATATATATGTATATATATATATAATGGGTTTGAATAAATCATAATATTAGATTTTATACACAGGAAGAAAAAAACCATGACAAGGTTAAATATCTTTAAATAATTCATCATAATACATTAAAAAAATAGTTTTTTTTTTGTTATTTGTTATTTATAAGAAAAAGGGAAACATAAAGGAGATTTAAGCCACTTTTGCTTGTGGGTGAAAAATTGTGGATAAAATAAAGAAATTAACAACATATTCAAGAGATTACGATTTTAGGTTTTCGTAATAAAAACAATATTGTTATAAGGATAAAACTGGGTCACATTAGTAGGGTTTAAAATTTAAGAACTTAAATCAACCTTATATATATTCACAAAATAAATGGGCAGCAGTTTCTTCAACAAAACACAAAATTAGCAAATTTCGTCAATATCAAGATATTTACAAATAGATGAGTTAAACCTGTCACTCATATCTTTTAAGTTGTTGCGCTTGTGATAACGTCGTAAGTCACATGAAAACGTCAACATGGCGGATGATGTACGGCTCGCATTCATACTTAACGAGATCAGGCTGTAAAGTACCAACTCTTTTAGCGCTCGTTAAGTACATGTAAGTACTTATTGAAATTAAGTACCTACTCAGTGAGTACGCGGTTTCGGACGCAGCCAGAGACTGCGAGTGTGGGTATTCTACAGGCCCATAAAAATGTGCAGAGTAGTGGGTAACCAAGATGCATACAATCTACAGGTCCAGAGGAGAATCAAGGATAATCAATTAAGGTAAAAAGGGTGGATCCACCTTAACTCAAAGCTGTACATAATGGCAGAGCCAAGTACTGGTGTGTGTTGTGGTGTTTGTGTCAATGTTTGTTAGGATGGGGTTCCTGAAAGTTGTCTTAGTGGTGGTTGTGATTGTTGCATTTGATCTGCCTGATGTCTGGGGAAGATTGAGGTACAGTCAAAGTCCAAGAAGCATGGGGCCAAAATCAGATCCAGCTTCTAGTGATGGCCAGATCGAGGCCTCGTGAAGCAATTGAAACAGTTGAACCAAATGTGCCATATTGTTTCGAGGCTTCGAATCAATCCGACACCCGTCTCAACGGTGACACCTAGTGGTCACTTGTAGGTGTTGATCTGAAACAACCTTGACGAGCCATTAAAAAAATGTTTTTTTTTATTATTATAATTTTCTAATATGTGAAGATTGTAACCTATAGGCTCCTCACTGTGCATAATGTTATTTTGGTCTTGCAAAATGAATATTAATAAAAGAAATCAAGCCACAATGTCTCACTTTTTTAGAGATTTTTATTCAAAAATATTAATTTCTCTGCTGTGGAAGGACTTAGACTACTTCTTTTTTTACAGATAATTTCTCCAGCCTTTGAAAACATCCTCTCACAAGGGACACTTGTTACTGGCATGCAAAGATATATATATATATATATATTGTTTTGGTGATTTTCCTTTTATTGTGACAGGACAGTGAGTAGAGAGATGACAAAAAAACGAGGCGGGAAAGGTCCACGAGCCGGGACTCGAACTCGGGACGCCCGAGTGCAAAGGCGCTACATGTCGGCGCACTGACCACGAGGCCATTGACGCCGACGGCGGAGATATGTTTTTTAGCTAGCACATACAAATGAGGAAAGATTACTGCTATCTCTTTCCAGTTTCATTTAAATTCATGTTAAATTTAAATGCAAGCCTAAATAGCCTATACCTAATCAAATCGCACTATGTCACTATATCACCAAAAACCCGCTATCTCAAAATCAAACTCCTCTCACAAAAACCCACGAGGTCAAGATGCGTTGATTTCACTTTTATTCAGATGTGCGATTATGTGGTCTGTTCCCGACCGTGTCAATCAAACGCTGATTCGGCGGACCACACCTGATGAAACACTTAGTGAAACACTTCGAGGCTTCGTTTGGCCATAGTCACGTGACATAGGTGTTTTGAATCACGCTTCGGATCAGTGTTTCGAAACATCTGCGCTTCGGGATCTCGCAAAGCTTCGGAACGACTGTTTCGCGTCAGCCATCCTTACCAGCTTCCAGAAGTCCTGGCCTTTCTCCTCTAGGGCTCTGGAACCCTTTTCAAGTGGCTTCTCAGATTCAGAATCCTTTGGGTCCCGACTACAAAAGCCTTGCACAGGATCCTTTTGGCCTTCAGGAGAAGCAGCTTTTGCAGGGTCCAGTGAAGCCTTTGGATTGGAGGTATCCCATTGTTCCTGAGGTGCAGAGTGAGTTGGTGGGGAACTTCCCGATGAGGCAACCCGTGACTCCTAGCAGCGTAGCGGTTCAATGCAGTGAGAACCGGGTTCTTGTAGAGGTCCAGCAAGACCTTTTCAGCAATGGTCAGTTGATCCAGCCAACTGGTCTGTCTTTAGGTGGATGTCCTGTTGTTGGTCAGGATCCTGAGTCTAGAGTGCTCATCTTTGAGTATGAATTACAGGACTGCAACAGTGTGCTGATGGTAAGAACTCATAAATCTTAATTGTGTGTGTTGTGTGTGTGGTGTGTGTGTGTGGTTTTTTTTTTTTTTTTTTTTTTTTTTTTTTTTTGGCAGAAGAGCCAAAATCTTTCAAGGAAAGGTAGTTTACTTGCTAGTCATTTACAATGCCAGGGCAACTAAGACCAAGTACTATCTATATGAATGGGGAAATCCTGAGTTTTCAAACTATTTTCCTTTAAATAACCCTTCAAACCAACAACATCTGATGCTCTTGATCAAGAGCTATTGCGGAGGGCACTGTCTTGGTATATGTAAAGTCTTTGGGATAACCTTCTTGGTAACCACAATCTCTTTACAGATGAATGAGGATGAGCTTGTCTACACCTTCTCTCTTACCTACACCCCTGAGGCACTTGCAGGTACTCCGATTACCCGGTCCGATGGTGCAATTGTTGGCGTTCAATGCCATTATCAAAGGTAAGTTCTGACTCTTCACTGCTTCTTGTGCAACTGGGAGACCATTTAATGGGTACTTTCATAAACTGTAGGCTTCAGGATGTAAGCAGTGATGCCTTGAGGCCAGCATGGGTCCCTTATGCTTCAACAGAGGCTGGTCAAGAGGTCTTGCTGTTCTCCCTTAAGATCATGATGGGTTGGTACAGATTTAATAAAATTAACCTTCAACATCGTGATTGTGGCTGACTACACTTATTTTATTTTTTTTTGTAGATGATTGGTCCTATCAGAGGCCTTCATATTCGTATTTCCTGGGTGGCATTATTAACATCGAGGCATCTGTGAAGCAGTACAATCATGTGCCTCTGCGTGTGTTTGTGGACCGCTGTGTGGCCACTCAAGTACCTGATGTGAACTCCCTTCCAAGATATTCCTTCATTGAGAATCATGGGTAAGGTCATGGCCCTAGATGCTATAGGGCTGATGTTAAGTTGCATTTTGTAACCACTTTTTCACAGAGTCATGGGTAAGGTCAAGTTACTTTATGCTCTACAGTTGACATTCATGAGTTACTCTTTGTGATCACTTTGTCATCAGGTGCTTTGTGGATGCCAAAACTACAGCTTCCAGCTCCCACTTCATGCCTCGGTCCCAGGTTGACAAGATCCAGTTCCAGCTGGAGGCGTTTATGTTCCAGGAGGGCAACAGTCCTTCTGTATGTACTGCGAGTATCATGAGTTAATTTGACTTCTCCTTTCATCTGCTTTGGTTTTGTGACTTGTCTGTCATCCCTTGCAGATCTACATAACCTGTATAATAAAGGCAACTATTGCTTCTGCACCCAGTGACGCTCAGCGCAAATCCTGTTCCTTTGCCAATGGGTAAACGTTTAGTTTTTAGTAGTTTATTTTTTTTAAAGCTGACTTTGCTCATGTTGAAGCTTCCATGTCTTTGTCTTGTTGCAGGTGGTCTGCTGCTGATGGAAACGACCAAGTTTGTGGTTGCTGTGACTCAACATGTGGTCCTGATAGTGAATTTGCTGCTTCTCCCTATGGAGGTTTGTAGCTTTTGCTCTAAGCTTTCTTTTGATGTTTCAAGTGCTCTATCTTGGCTTTTTCTTCTCTCTAGGCATTCAGTGGGAAGGCAAGGCCTCACTTGGTCCCGTAATGGTTCAAGGGCAAAAGGCAGGTTCTCAATAAAACTGATTAACCAATCCTTGCTTGTGTGGGGTTTAGCTGCCTGTGGATTAATTTCAATAAAGATGATGACTTGAAATAGATGGCTAATAGCTTTTATTGAGCAGAGTGTTAGAACTGGGGAGGAGAGCAACACCACACTCCCTACTCCCTCTTTCCGCACTCCTTCTCATTACGTCATCCTCTGAGGACTCAACACCAAAATAAAAGTCCTCTACAAAAATATGTAGAAACTGAATGCAATGAATATTAAATAAGAGACTTCACACTTGTATGTGATTTGTCGTTTTGTGTCATGTCTGGTTTAATCAGACTTTAAATTGGAAGTGCCTCATTTTGCCAATGTGGTAAAACTGATAGTCCTACTGTACACTTGCAAGTCCCATATAGCCTCTTTGGCTCTTGGTTGCATGTTATATGGGACTTGCAAAGGTACAGAAGTTTTTCTCTATAGGGAATTAAAAAAACATTAAAGGCTGCTAATGTAAGACTAAGGGTAATTGATATACTTTTGAAGCCATCAGTTAGTTTCCTTAACTGTAGAATTCCTAGTGAAAATCATTACCCATGATCTTAAGAATTTGGCAAGCAATTACAAAAGTGCTCTGCAAGGAACACCTTGTCCCATGAAGCACTGCAGATGTAATGGAGTTGGTCTCCCTATCATTCCTGTACTCTGTGTTTCTGCATATTGTGACAATTGTTTGTAATCAGTTTCCACTGAAGTTTGATCACATTAAGCTGTAGTGGTTATACAAATCTAACCTCTTTTCTTTTTTTTGTGTGTGACTTTATTTTCAGTGTTCATGAATCTCTAGTCTCATTTATTTGCACTCAGGTGCTTTTTAGATGACATTAAGTTATCTTGGACAAGCTGTCAGTGTTTCTTGATTGTAAAATTGTGACAGTGTAGCTAGTGATTTTTCTAGAACTTTCAACTTTCACCTACTCTTGAGACCCTCCATCACTCCACCCGCCCTTATGAGACCCTCCATCACTCCACCTGCTCTTATGAGACCCTCCATCACTCCACCTGCCCTTATGAGACCCTCCATCACTCCACCTGCCCTTATGAGACCCTCCATCACTCCACCTGCTCTTATGAGACCCTCCATCACTCCACCTGCCCTTATGAGACCCTCCATCACTCCACCTGCCCTTATGAGACCCTCCATCACTCCACCTGCTCTTATGAGACCCTCCATCACTCCACCTGCCCTTATGAGACCCTCCATCACTCTACCTGCTCTTATGAGACCCTCCATCACTCCACCTGCTCTTATGAGACCCTCCATCACTCCACCTGCCCTTATGAGACCCTCCATCACTCCACCTGCTCTTATGAGACCCTCCATCACTCCACCTGCCCTTATGAGACCCTCCATCACTCCACCTGCCCTTATGAGACCCTCCATCACTCCACCTGCTCTTATGAGACCCTCCATCACTCCACCTGCCCTTATGAGACCCTCCATCACTCCACCTGCTCTTATGAGACCCTCCATCACTCCACCTGCCCTTATGAGACCCTCCATCACTCCACCTGCCCTTATGAGTCCCTCCATCATTCCACCTGTCCTTATGAGACCCTCCATCACTCCACCTGCCCTTATGAGACCCTCCATCACTCCACCTGCCCTTATGAGACCCTCCATCACTCCACCTGCCCTTATGAGACCCTCCATCACTCCACCTGCCCTTATGAGACCCTCCATCACTCCACCTGTCCTTATGAGACCCTCCATCACTCCACCTGCCCTTATGAGACCCTCCATCACTCCACCTGCTCTTATGAGACCCTCCATCACTCCACCTGCCCTTATGAGACCCTCCATCACTCCACCTGCTCTTATGAGACCCTCCATCACTCCACCTGTCCTTATGAGACCCTCCATCACTCCACCTGCCCTTATGAGTCCCTCCGTCATTCCACCTGTCCTTATGAGTCCCTCCATCACTCCACCTGCCCTTATGAGACCCTCTGACCCTCCATCACTCCACCTGCCCTTATGAGTTTCTCCATCACTCCACTGGCCCTTATGAGACCCTCCATCACTCCACCTGCCCTTATGAGTCCCTCTGACCCTCCATCACTCCACCTGCTCTTATGAGACCCTCCATCACTCCACCTGCTCTTATGAGACCCTCCATCACTCCACCTGCCCTTATGAGACCCTCCGATCCTCCATCACTCCACCTGCCCTTATGAGTCCCTCTGACCCTCCATCACTCCACCTGCCCTTATGAGTCCCTCTATCACTCCACCTGCCCTTATGAGTCCTCTGACCCTCCATCACTCCACCTGCTCTTATGAGACCCTCCATCACTCCACCTGCCCTTATGAGACCCTCCATCACTCCACCTGCCCTTATGAGTCCCTCCATCACTCCACTAGCCCTTATGAGACCCTCCATCACTCCACCTGCCCTTATGAGACCCTCCATCACTCCACCTGCCCTTATGAGACCCTCCATCACTCCACCTGTCCTTATGAGACCCTCCATCACTCCACCTGTCCTTATGAGACCCTCCATCACTCCACCTGTCCTTATGTGACCCTCCGACCCTCCATGACTCCACCTGCCCTTATGAGTCCCTCCATCACTCCACTAGCCCTTATGAGACCCTCCATCACTCCACCTGCCCTTATGAGTCCCTCTGACCCTCCATCACTCCACCTGCCCTTATGAGTCCCTCTATCACTCCACCTGCCCTTATGAGTCCTCTGACCCTCCATCACTCCACCTGCTCTTATGAGACCCTCCATCACTCCACCTGCCCTTATGTGACCCTCCGACCCTCCATGACTCCACCTGCCCTTATGAGTCCCTCCATCACTCCACTAGCCCTTATGAGACCCTCCATCACTCCACCTGTCCTTATGAGACCCTCCATCACTCCACCTGTCCTTATGAGACCCTCCATCACTCCACCTGCTCTTATGAGACCCTCCAATCCTCCATCACTCCACCTGTCCTTATGAGACCCTCCATCATTCCACCTGCCCTTATGAGTCCCTCCATCACTCCACCTGTCCTTATGAGTCCCTCCATCACTCCACCGGCCCTTATGAGACCCTCCATCATTCCACCTGTCCTTATGAGTCCCTCCATCACTCCACCTGTCCTTATGAGTCCCTCCATCACTCCACCTGTCCTTATGAGACCCTCCATCACTCCACCTGCTCTTATGAGACCCTCCAATCCTCCATCACTCCACCTGTCCTTATGAGTCCCTCCATCACTCCACCTGTCCTTATGAGTCCCTCCATCACTCCACCTGCCCTTATGAGACCCTCCATCATTCCACCTGCTCTTGAGTCCCTCCATCACTCCACCTGCCCTTATGAGTCCCTCCATCACTCCACCTGCCCTTATGAGTCCCTCCATCACTCCACTGGCCCTTATGAGACCCTCCATCACTCCACTGGCCCTTATGAGACCCTCCATCACTCCACCTACCTTTATGAGACCCTCCATCACTCCACCTGCTCTTATGAGACCCTCCATCACTCCACCTGTCCTTATGTGACCCTCCATCACTCCACCTGCTCTTATGAGTCCCTCCATCACTCCACCTGTCCTTATGAGACCCTCCATCACTCCACCTGCCTTTATGAGACCCTCCAATCCTCCATCACTCCACCTGTCCTTATGAGACCATCCATCACTCCACCTGCTCTTATGTGACCCTCCATCACTCCACCTGCTCTTATGAGACCCTCCATCACTCCACCTGTCCTTATGAGACCCTCCATCACTCCACTGGCCCTTATTGCCTCAAATTGTGAAGCACGGAGCAGCACGCAACAATCTCAGGCACAAAGGCACGGCTCTCTGGTGGTCAGCTGATTCATCAGAATAAAGCCACAGAATGGGAACTGCTGTGTTGAGATGGCAGTAGGATGTGGGGTTCACCGCCTGTAAATACATGATTGTAGTTTGAATAAAGTTTCATGTGTTGTTGACTTGTATATGCATTTGTTTATTGTGATGGTTAGTTTTATTTGTTCTTTTACTAATTTATTCATGTTTCTTATTGTTGTCAGTCAATAAAATATAATTATTTAATTAATATGTTAATTCATTGCTTGACTGAAAATTTAAATGTTTTCACTGCATTTATCTAGAGTGTATTCATGCATAGATATGTCATATGACAAAACAAATTACATTTTGCTTGTTTTATTAAATTATATAATTTTAAGTAAAACAAAGGTAATATAATTAAATATTGGCCAGAATTTATCATTATTATTGTGTGTAAGTTTTGGGGTGGGCTAGCAAATACAATTTGTTCTGGGGTAATATTAATTTTTAAGGAGTGATACTTACATTTTTCGAGTATAAAATCAACAGTTTTCTCCAAAGGTGAGATCTTCGTGCAGCTGCCCGTCTCCTTTGTGCAGACATTACAAACATTACAAACACTGTGGAAAACCAATCTAGGTAGGGCTGTTGAGTTACTGATGTTGTGAGGTGTTAGTGCACCTGTCGCTCATATAATTTTTTTTATCGCCAAACTTAGTTACATATAAGATCAGGGAAAGATACCATGGCTGTATATTTAATAATGAACAATCATAATGAAAAAATATATATATATACAGTGCCCTCCACAATTAATGGCACCCCTGGTAAATATGATCAAAACTGGCTGTAAAAAATAAATCTGCATCGTTTATCCTTTTGATCTTTCATTAAAAAAATTAGCAAAATTCTAACCTTTCATTGAAGTAAAAGAATTGAATGTGGGGGGAAATCACATTATGAAATAAATGTTTTTCTCCAAAACACGTTGGCCACAATTATTGGCACCTTTTTATTAAATACTTTTTGCAATCTCCATTTGACAAGATACCAGCTCTGAGTCTTCTCCTATAATGCCTGATGAGTTTGGAGAACACCTGACACGAGATCTGAGACCATTCCTCCATACAGAATCTCTCCAGATCCTTCAGATTCCCAGATCCATGTTGGTGCTTCTTCTCTTCAGTTCAGCCCACTCATCAGGTCAGGGGACTGGGACGGTCATGGCAGAAGCTTCATTTTGTGCTCTGCAACAAATGTTTGTGTTGATTTTGATGTTTGTTTTGGATCGTTGTCCTGATGGAAGATCCAACCACGGCCCATTATAAGATTTCTAGCAGAAGGCGTCAGGTTTTTATTTTTTATATGTTGATATTTGATAGAATCCACGATGCCATGTATCTGAACAAGAAGTCCAGGACCTCCAGCAGAAAAATATGCCCACAACATTAAAGATCCAACAGTATATTAAATTGTACACATGGGGTACTTTTTATCCTTGTGTTCACCAAACCCATCTAGTGTGTTTGCTGCCAAAAAGCTATTTTTTTAGTCTCATCTGACCACAGAACCCTGTGCCGTTTGAAGTTCCAGTCATGTCTGACAATTAAATTTGCTGGAGTTTGTTTCTGGAGGAGCGAGGAAGATTTTTCTTGAAATCCTCCCAAACAACATATGGGGATGTAGGTTTTTTTTTTTTTTTTTGGCTTTCTGACCCCAAGACTCAACTAATCTCTGCAATTCTCCATCTGTGATCCTTGAAGAGTCTTTGGCCACTCAAACTTTCATCCTCGCCGTGCATTAAGACAGTATAGACACACGTCCTCTTCCTGGCAGATTTGTAACATCTTTAGTTGATTATAACTTCTTAATTATTGCCCTGATGCATCAAAATGGGGATTTTCAATTCTTTAGCTATTGTCTTACAGCCACTTTCTATTTTGTGAAGTTCAACAATCTTTTGCTACGCATCAGAACTATATTCTTTGGTTTTACTCATTGTGATGGATGATTAAGGGGATTTGGCCTTTGTGTTTCCTCATATTTAAACTCCTGTGAAACACAAAGTCATAGCTGGACAGTTTCATGTTCCTAGTCCCCCTGGTATACTAAAAAAGGTCAATATTAATGGGAATATACTTCAGAGATATTTTACTCGTAAAAAATTCTAGGGGTGCCAATAATTGTGGCCAACATGTTTTGGAGAAAAACATTTATTTCATAATGTGATTTCCCCCCACTTTCAATTCTTTTACTTCAATGAAAGGTTAGAATTTTGCACATTTTTTGAATGAAAGATCAAAAGGATAAACGATGCAGATTTATTTTTTACAGGCAGTTTTGATCATATTTACCAGGGGTGCCATTAATTGTGGAGGGCACTGTATATATATATATATATATATATATATATATATATATATATATATATATATATATATATATATATATATATATAATGGGTTTGAATAAATCATAATATTAGATTTTTTACACAGGAAGAAAAAAACAATGACAAGGTTAAATATCTTTAAATAATTCATCATAATACATTAAAAAAAATAGTTTTTTTTTGTTATTTGTTATTTATAAGCCTGAGGGATGAAACGAGAGGTAAATTGAACAAGAAAAAGGGAAACATAAAGGAGATTTAAGCCACTTTTGCTTGTGGGTGAAAAATTGTGGATAAAATAAAGAAATTAACAACATATTCAAGAGATTACGATTTTAGGTTTTCGTAATAAAAACAATATTGTTATAAGGATAAAACTGGGTCACATTAGTAGGGTTTAAAATTTAAGAACTTAAATCAACCTTATATGTATTCACAAAATAAATGGGCAGCAGTTTCTTCAACAAAACACAAAATTAGCAAATTTCGTCAATATCAAGATATTTACAAATAGATGAGTTAAACCTGTCACTCATATCTTTTAAGTTGTTGCGCTTGTGATAACGTCGTAAGTCACATGAAAACGTCAACATGGCGGATGATGTACGGCTCGCATTCATACTTAACGAGATCAGGCTGTAAAGTACCAACTCTTTTAGCGCTCGTTAAGTAAGTACTTATTGAAATTAAGTACCTACTCAGTGAGTACGCGGTTTCGGACGCAGCCAGAGACTGCGAGTGTGGGTATTTTCTACAGGCCCATAAAAATGTGCAGAGTAGTGGGTAACCAAGATGCATACAATCTACAGGTCCAGAGGAGAATCAAGGATAATCAATTAAGGTAAAAAGGGTGGATCCACCTTAACTCAAAGCTGTACATAATGGCAGAGCCAAGCACTGGTGTGTGTTGTGGTGTTTGTGTCAATGTTTGTTAGGATGGGGTTCCTGAAAGTTGTCTTAGTGGTGGTTGTGATTGTTGCATTTGATCTGCCTGATGTCTGGGGAAGATTGAGGTACAGTCAAAGTCCAAGAAGCATGGGGCCAAAATCAGATCCAGCTTCCAGAAGTCCTGGCCTTTCTCCTCTAGGGCTCTGGAACCCTTTTCAAGTGGCTTCTCAGATTCAGAATCCTTTGGGTCCCGACTTCAAAAGCCTTGCACAGGATCCTTTTGGCCTTCAGGAGAAGCAGCTGTTGCAGGGTCCAGTGAAGCCTTTGGATTGGAGGTATCCCATTGTTCCTGAGGTGCAGAGTGAGTTGGTGGGGAACTTCCCGATGAGGCAACCCGTGACTCCTAGCAGCGTAGCGGTTCAATGCAGCGAGAACCGGGTTCTTGTAGAGGTCCAGCAAGACCTTTTCAGCAATGGTCAGTTGATCCAGCCAACTGGTCTGTCTTTAGGTGGATGTCCTGTTGTTGGTCAGGATCCTGAGTCTAGAGTGCTCATCTTTGAGTATGAATTACAGGACTGCAACAGTGTGCTGATGGTAAGAACTTATAAATCTTAATTGTGTGTGTGTGTTTTTTTTTTTTTTTTTTTTTTTTTTTTTTTTTTTTTTGTGGCAGAAGAGAGCCAAAATCTTTCAAGGAAAGGTGGTTTACTTGCTAGTCATTTACAATGCCAGGGCAACTAAGACCAAGTACTATCTATATGAATGGGGAAATCCTGAGTTTTCAAACTACTTTCCTTTAAATAACCCTTCAAACCAACAACATCTGATGCTCTTGATCAAGAGCTATTGCGGAGGGCACTGTCTTGGTATATGTAAAGTCTTTGGGATAACCTTCTTGGTAACCACAATCTCTTTACAGATGAATGAGGATGAGCTTGTCTACACCTTCTCTCTTACCTACACCCCTGAGGCTCTTGCAGGTACTCCGATTACCCGGTCCGATGGTGCAATTGTTGGCGTTCAATGCCATTATCAAAGGTAAGTTCTGACTCTTCACTGCTTCTTGTGCAACTGGGAGACCATTTAATGGGTACTTTCATAAACTGTAGGCTTCAGGATGTAAGCAGTGATGCCTTGAGGCCAGCATGGGTCCCTTATGCTTCAACAGAGGCTGGTCAAGAGGTCTTGCTGTTCTCCCTTAAGATCATGATGGGTTGGTACAGATTTAATAAAATTAACCTTCAAAATTGTGATTGTTGCTGACTGCACTTATTTTATTTATTTTTTTGTAGATGATTGGTCCTATCAGAGGCCTTCATACTCCTATTTCCTGGGTGGCATTATTAACATCGAGGCATCTGTGAAGCAGTACAATCATGTGCCTCTGCGTGTGTTTGTGGACCGCTGTGTGGCCACTCAAGTACCTGATGTGAACTCCCTTCCAAGATATTCCTTCATTGAGAATCATGGGTAAGGTCATGGCCCTAGATGCTATAGGGCTGATGTTAAGTTGTATTTTGTAACCACTTTGTCACAGAGTCATGGGTAAGGCCAAGTTACTTAATGCTCTACAGTTGACATTCATGAGTTACTCTTTGTGATCTTTGTCATCAGGTGCTTTGTGGATGCCAAAACTACAGCTTCCAGCTCCCACTTCATGCCTCGGTCCCAGGTTGACAAGATCCAGTTCCAGCTGGAGGCGTTTATGTTCCAGGAGGGCAACAGTCCTTCTGTATGTACTGCGAGTATCATGAGTTAATTTGACTTCTCCTTCCATCTGCTTTGGTTTTGTGACTTGTCTGTCATCCCTTGCAGATCTACATAACCTGTATAATAAAGGCAACTCTTGCTTCTGCACCCAGTGACGCTCAGCGCAAATCCTGTTCCTTTGCCAATGGGTAAATGTTTATCTTTTTTTTTTAGTTTTTAAAGTTGACTTTGCTCATGTTGAAGCTTCCATGTCTTTGTCTTGTTGCAGATGGTTTGCTGCTGATGGAAACGACCAAGTTTGTGGTTGCTGTGACTCAACATGTGGTCCTGATAGTGAATTTGCTGATTCTCCCTATGGAGGTTTGTAGCTTCTGCTCTAAGCTTTCTTTTGATGTTTCAAGTGCTCTATCTTGGCTTGTTCTTCTCTCTCTAGGCATTCAGTGGGAAGGCAAGGCCTCACTTGGTCCTGTAATGGTTCAAGGGCAAAAGGGAGGTTCTCAATAACTGATTAACCAATCCTTGCTTGTGTGGGGTTTAGCTGCCTGTGGATTAATTTCAATAAAGACAATAGACTTGAAATGGATGGCTAATAGCTTTTATTGAGCAGAGTGTTCGAACTGGGGAGGAGAACAACACCACACTCCCTACTCCCTCTTTCCGCACTCCACTTCTCATTACATCCTCTCTCTGAGGACTCAACACCAAAATAAAAGTCCTTAACAAAAATATGTAGAAATTAAATAGACTTCACACTTGTATCTGACACGTCTTTTTGGGTCATGTCTGGTTTAACAGATTTTCAGTTGGAAGTGCCTCATTCTGCCAATGTGGTAAAACATAGTCCTACTGTACATTTGCTAGTCCCATATAGCCTGGAACTCTTTGGTTGCATTGTTATATGGGACTTGCAAATGTACAGAAGTTTCTCTATAGCAGGCTTTAAAAGTTTAAGTTTCCTAATGTAAGCCCAAGGTTAACTGATCTACTCTTGAAGCCATCAGTTTGTTACTTTAACTGTAGAATTCCTGGTGAAAATCATTACCCATGATCTGAATTTGGCAAGCAAATAATTCCAAAAGCACTCTGCAAGGAACACCTTGTCCCATAAAGCACTGCAGATGTAATGGAGTTGGTCTCCCTATCATTCCTGTGCTCTCAGTGTTTCTGCATATTGTGACAATTGTTTGTAATCAGTTTCCACTGAAGTTTGACATTAAGCTGTTGTGGTTATACAAAATGAAACTTTATTTTTTTTTTTTTACAAATTGGTTTCAAGCTACATTTCATATTGTTTAAAACCTGATTAAAGTTGTTTCTGGAAATCAGTTTCAATCTGACTGCTCTTATTGGATTTCATGTGATTTATGTAACTTTCTCATGCCACATAAAATGTAAACATCAAATGTTGTTTTATGAAACATGCCAAAAGTCACCGCAGAAACAAGATTGTTGCAAAGTGCTGGACGAGTAGAAAATGACAACATAATGAAGACATGGAAAATGGTGTCATGAAAATGAACATGCATTTCACTTCATTTGTTTATTTATATAGCACATTTCATGCAACAGCTGTAGCCAAAGGTGCTTCACAATCACTATTAAAACACAAAAATAAGAGTACAAAAAAAATCTAATAAAAGTTGAACGCACAAAACACAGGGTAATGATCAAACAAATGATCAAATGCATAAAAAGTTTTAGTTGAAAATGGTGTCATATAGGGGTGTAACAATACATCGATAGATTCGATGCCACACGTAAAATATCGATATAAGGTAGCCTACCTTTATTTTGACACTCCACATCCTCACGTAACGTCCATCTACGTTTTTCCACCAAAGCGCACATTTTTGTTTCCTCATCATACTGTCTGCTGGTGTGTCTTTGTAACGTTAATCTCCTCATCTGAAATAGACGCCTGACAAGATTGACCGAATCCTAAACACGTTTTGTCACAAAAGCCGGTATTGTCCACTGTCAAGGCATCGTGAGTTCAGATTTTACAGCAGAAACGGACAAGCACCCTTGTTGATGAACACAACCCGTCCGTTTTAGTGAATCAGTGCGCGGTTTTCAGGTCAGGTGACAAGGCTGCTATGATCACTTAGAAAAGAAGCGCTAGCTGAGAGGAGTTTTTCGGCAAAGCTGACTAAAAGTGGTCGAGGATGGATAATTTCAACGAACTTGATGAACCCGCGATATCTTCGGGCTGTGAAAGGAAAATAAAAGCTGAAACTTTTTCATGGAACCTTGCCAAAGCAGAACATTACAGTGTTGAGGGAAAAGCTCCCTGTATTATGTGTAATCACAACATCAAAGTTTGTCAGGACTCAGGCGTCTTTGTCAGCTGAGGAGATTGACGTTACAATGATTAACCAGGGGGGCAGCGTTTCATATTATGTTGAAGCTTCCCCGGGCGCCGCCACTGGCTATCAGACCATCACCTGCTGTTAGCATCCCATTGACTCCCATTCATTTTGGCGTCACTTTGACAGCGAATAACTTTACATCTGAGGCGTTTAAAGACTCCATTTGTCCATTATTTATTTCTAAAGAAACACAAAAATGTATAAAAGGCTCCATTACCTTGTATCTTACGTTACGGCCCCGTAGAAGCAGTTTTTGTAAAAATAGGCTAACGATTGCGTCATACCAACGCGACTCTCTGTCGCACAGTAGAGAGATTACCGTATGGACAGGAGGAGAAGCTCGCGCGCAATCGGGGGGATGTGGAGGCAAAATGGCAAAGTAATTAATCAGAATACTTAGCAAAAGTTTCTCCTGTTCCAGCTCATGGACACCTCCTACTCACACTCTCCGTCTCTGCAAGTTTCGGAAGGGAATGATTCAGATTTTGCTTGGCACAGCTACTAGAAGACAGACGGGTTGCTCACGTCACATCTACGTCGTCAAGCTCAGTTTGAGTCTGCACAGTACGCTCAGCCATCAGGAAGTTAGTGCTTCTAATTGACTTCACTTTCCTCCGTTGAATCCAATGGGGTCGCTGTGTCCAGTTTATATACTGTCTATGTGATTAACCAAGTGTTTTATTATATCATAGCAATTACTTGGTTTTGTTTAACTCTGAAACATGAAATGTGGAGTTATCTGCTTTTGCCAATAAACGACTGCTTTTGCTAAAAAAACTAATTTTTAATATATGAAAAAAAGGCATACTTTCAATGAACTTTAATTTTGTAAGTTACCTGTATGTTTTTAGTTATTGTTACTTAATCAAAACAACCCAGCTGCAGTTTGATTGATACTTGGAATGCATAATAAAAAAAACCATGATTTATGAAAATTAACAAGAATGGAGTTTTCTGTTTTTGCAAATGAACTCTTCTGTTGTAAATGTCCCAATTAGGAGAGGGTGTGCAATTTTCAAAGAGTTTAATTAAACGTTCATGTTATACTTTGGTGGCATTTGTGAGTTAATAAAAATGTAAATGGTTGTGTAAACTTGGCACATAATATCTAAATATCGATAAATCAATCGATATAGCCCTGAATCGAATCGTAATCATATCGCAGAACTTTTTGAGGTATTGGCAAATATCGAATCGCTGGCTGAGAGAATCGATATTGTATTGTGATGAACTGTCTGATTTACACCCCTAGTAAATACCCCCCTCAATGTTTCAGATAAGAGAGACACTAGGTGTGTTCGACATCGGCTGTGGCTGGATGTAACTGATCGGCGAGAGTTGCTGCATTCAGGCGGGAGGAGCTTAAAACGGAGACGTGAAGTCAGACACTTTCTTCTTCCCGTAGTGACGCTTGTACTGTGTTTGCACAGCTGAAAAAAAAAAAATGAAAAAAAAAAATTTAAATACACAGACTTAGTTATGTAATGTTATCCATGTTATATTTCATCTGCAACAACAATGTGAACTTTTATAAAGATCTGTTAGGCCATTAAAGGGATACTTCAGGATTTAGCATTAAGCTTTGTATCAGTAGAAAACCCGTAGTGTTTTCGAATTACCGTGCTTTCCTCCCTCATGTCCCCCTGAGACGAGAGATTTATGTATTTTTTGGCCAGAGGCTAAAGACTACAGCCAGTAGTAGGGGCTGTTCTGCATGTTTCCAACCCGCCCATAGAGGGTGGGATCTTACTCACAGAATGTACACAAAAGGCTTGTTCGACTTGAACCGGCGCTGCACAGACCAATCGGTTTATGACATCAAAGTACGCGAGAGTGATTGAAAAGCATAGGGACACGTCAGCTCTCTAGTCTAATCGCTCTCGCGGTACCTTGATGTCATTCACCGATTGGTCTGTGCAGCGCCGGTTCAAGTCGAACAAACCTATAGTGTCAGCTGTCTTTCTTTGGAAGCTAAGCTAGCAGGCTCTTGTTCTGTGGAGAAAGGGGTTTCCATCCTCTTTTTCCCGGACATGTCCGGCCGTCGAGATCGTCCAAAATGTCCGGGATTTAGCTTTTGCTTTCTGCAGTCGCCATTCATTGTTTACATGCACACCTTTTGTTTCAGTCTAACTGAATTCATTCCGATTGGTGAATCTGAATGTAAAGTTTACATGAACGCTAAACAAGTGATCGGTTGATGTGCTTTTTAACATTGCTAAAAAAATTCCCGTTCCTCCGTCGCTCATCAGTAATCACGCCACTGGCCTCGCGCCGTTCTCTCACGGCCCTCAGTCTCGTCCTGCTCGCCACAGTAAACATAATGAATGCCGGCTGTAGAACGCAAAAGCCGAATCTTGGACATTTTGGGTGATCTCGAAATCCCGGGCAGACTTGTCACGGAGACTCACTAGTAGCCTAGTCTTGTTGTTTAACTGCGCGCTCTTACCGGTAGGCCTGGCTTGGGAGTGGCCTCGTAGAGCAGCGAAACAAGTGCATTCTGGGAGTTGTTGTCTTTCATCCACATGACTGGCTTTTCTCAGTCTAGAAGGCTCCAAATTAAAAAATAATTTCACATTTCTACTACATAAATGACCCATTTTAAATACACATTCATCTTTCCAGAGGTGAAGTATCCCTTTAACTTTTAAATGCATCATTGTGCATTAATATGAGGAGAGTCTCTGTATGAAAGACCCGCGACTGGCAGATCAACGTGTTTCTGCATTTCTCTCTGATACAGTAGGAAACTAAATTAAATGTGGAGGATTTTATCTTTGACAAGATGTATTACAGGTCAGTTTACGTGACAGGATACGTGTAACTAAGCGATTGAGAGCGATCGTTAAAACCGCTATTTTATGATGTGAGAGTATGTTCCAAAGCTTATCTACTTTTCGGTTATACACCCAAAAAAGTATGTACTTTTTCTTCACAAAAAGAGTACATACTTTTAGGGCATAGTATAAGTAGGCGAATTGAGACGCAGCAAGACAAAATGTGAAGAGCGATGGGTCCCCAAGATGCATTAACTCTACAGGTCCAGAGGAGAATCAAGGATAATCAATTAAGGTAAAAGGGGTGGAGCCACCTAAACTCAAAGCTGTACAAAATGGCAAAGCCAAGCATTGGTGTGTGTTGTGGTGTTTGAGTCAAAGTTTTTTTTTTTTTTTAGTATGGGGTTCCTGAAAGGTGTGTTAGTGTTGATTTTGGTAGTTGCATTTGATCTGCCTGATGTCTGGGGAAGATTTAGGTACAGTCAAAGTCCAAGAAGCATGAGGCCAAAGTCAGATCCAGCTTCCAGAAGTCCTGGCCTTTCTCCTCTAGGGCTCTGGAACCCTTTGCAAGTGGCTTCTCAGTTTCAGAGTCCTTTGGGTCCCGACTTCAAAAGCCTTGCACAGGAGCCTTTTGGCATTCAGGAGAAGCAGCTTTTGCAGGGTCCAGTGAAGCCTTTGGATTGGAGGTATCCCATTGTTCCCGAGGTGCAGCGCGAGTTGGCGGTGGACTTCCAGTTGAGGCAACCCGTGACTCCCAGCAGCGTAGCGGTTCAATGCGGTGAGAGCCGGGTTCTCGTAGAGGTCCTGCAGGACTTTTTCAGCAATGGACAATTGATCCAGCCAAGTGCTCTGTCTCTAGGTGGATGTCCTGTTGTTGGTCAGGATCCTGAGTCTAGAGTGCTTATCTTTGAGTATGAACTACAGGACTGCAACAGCGTGCTGATGGTAAGAACTCATAAATCTTAATGGGTTATTTGTGGCAGAGGATAACCAAATTCTCTCAAGGAAAGTCATTTAGTTGCCGTAATTGCAATGCCAGGGCAGCTAAGACCAGGTACCATCTATTTGAATTGGAGAAATCCAGAAATTTCCAACTACTTGCCTTTTAAATAACCCTTCAAGCCAACATCTGATGTAAACTATCCATTAAATGGTATGAATGGTGCTTAAGAAACAAGAACAATAAATCTTGTGCGCCTATAGTGTTAAAGCTAGTTTTTACCCTGGAACAGCCAGTGCGCATGTTTAATCTTAAGTGTGTGTCTCCAAAACATTATCTATGGCAACACCGGAGCTTCTTACGGCAGCTGTGGTATGTGGAGAATTTACCTGTTTTTTTTTGTTTTTTTTCTCTTTAGGAATTATTCCACCATATTGCATAGAGCACTTTCTCCCATTCATAGCAATATTAGGGCACTGTCTTGGTATGTGAAGTCTTTGGGATGACCCTCTTGGTAACCACAATCTCTTTACAGATGAATGAGGATGAGCTTGTCTACACCTTCTCTCTTACCTACACCCCTGAGGTACTTGCAGGTTCTCCGATTACCCGGTCCGATAGTGCAACTGTTGGCATTCAATGCCATTATCAAAGGTAAGTTCTCTGACTCTTCACTGCTTCTTGTGCAACTGGGAGACCATTTAATGTGTACTTTTCTTAAACTGTAGGCTTCAGAATGTAAGCAGTGATGCCTTGAGGCCAGCATGGGTCCCTTATGCTTCAACAGAGGCTGGTGAAGGAGTCTTGCTTTTCTCCCTGAAGATCATGATGGGTTGGTACTTTTTTTTTTTTTTTTTTTTTTTTTTTTTTTTTTTTTTTTTTAATAATATATAAAATAAACCTTCAACCTTGCGATTGTGGCTGACTTTTTGTTTTTGTGTAGATGATTGGTCCTATCAGAGGCCTTCATATTCCTATTTCCTGGGTGACGTTATTAACATCGAGGCATCTGTGTATCAGTACAATCATGTGCCTCTGCGTGTGTTTGTGGACCGCTGTGTGGCCACTCAAGTACCTGATGTGAACTCCCTTCCAAGATATTCCTTCATTGAGAATCATGGGTAAGGTCATGGTCCTTGATGCGGTAGGACTGTTTAAGTTGCTTTTTGTCACAGTCATGGGTAAGGTCTAGTTGCTTGATGCTCTACAGTTGACATTCATGAGTTGCTCTTTGGTTTTTTTTTTTTTTGGTTTTTTTTTTTTGTCGTAAGGTGCTTTGTGGATGCCAAAACCACAGCTTCCAGCTCCCGCTTCATGCCTCGGTCTCAGGTTGACAAGATCCAGTTCCAGCTGGAGGCGTTTATGTTCCATGAGGGCAACAGTCCTTCTGTATGTATTCCGAATATCCTGTGTTAATTTGGTTACTCTTCTGGTCTGCTTTGGTTTTGTGACTTGTCTGTCATCCCTTGCAGATCTACATAACATGTATTCTGAAGGCAACTATTGCTTCTGCACCCAGTGATGCTCAGCGCAAATCCTGTTCCTTTGCCAATGGGTATGTTGTGGGGTGTTTTTTTTTTTTTTTTTTTTTTTTTTTTTTTTAAGCTGACTTTGCTCATGTTGGAGGTTCCATGCCTTTTGTCTTTTTGCAGGTGGATTGCTGCTGATGGTAATGACAAAGTTTGTGGTTGCTGTGACTCAACATGTGGTCCTGATAGTGAATTTGCTGCTTCTCCCTATGGAGGTTTGTAGTGTTTGCCTTTCTAAGGTTGCTTTTGGTTTTAAGTGCTCAAACTATTATTTTTATTTTTTTTGGGGTAGGCATTCAGCGGGAAGGCAAGGCGTCACTTGGTCCTGTAATTGTTCAAGGGCAAAAGAGAGGTCCTCAATAAAACTGACAAACCAATCCTTGCTTGTATCTGACTTGTCATTTTGTTTCATGACTGGTTTAACCGATTTTAAATTGGTAAAAGTACCTCATTCTGCTGATATGGTGAAAGTGATTAGTCCTACTGTACCTTTTCTAGTCCCATGTGGTATACATCCATATGGTTCCAGAAGTTAACTTTCTCCATAGTTCATTTTAAATTGAGCATTTTAAATACAGCTACTGTAAATTCCAAGGTTCATTGGTATAGTATATGCTATTTTTTTTTTTTGAAGCCATCAGTTTACATGACTAGTTTAACAGCTGTTTCACTTCAACATTTCACTGTCCCATGAGGCCACAGGAGAGGACTTATGAATACCAGTGAAGTGATGCAGCTGGTGCTGGTAGGTCTTGTGACAATAACATGGGAGGTGTTTAGATCATCAGCTCATTAGGCGAGAGCTCCATTAACTGAACTAAGGATGTATTTACATGACAATGTACTAAAAATGGAAAAGATTTCTTGGCAATGACACTTTGTAAAGAAACACTACACGCCTATAGATTGAACACGTAATACGCATGCGCATAATGTCAGTTTTCACAAATTTGTGTTTATTTACACAGAAAAAATAATGGCATAATTTTTAGGCCCCCAAAACACTGTTGTAAGTAAATGGCCAAAATGCATAAAGTTTTTAGTTGAGAATGGTGTCATGTAAATGCCCCTTGATTGGCTGTCTAAAATCACATACTCTCTTGAGTAGGTACTTATTTTGAATAAGTAATAACTTTTACTTCACAAAAGTATGTTCTGTGGAGTATGAGTGTGTGTAGTATGAATGAAATCCAGATGTACTACATCTGCCATGTCATTGTCATGTGACCTTCCAGCATCAGTTGTTTCACTGCCATTCACAAATTCTCTCCTGAGGCCTCATGGGACAGTAAAGTGTCCATTGTATGCACACTTCAGAATCTTACCGGAAGTAGTAGTTCATCTGGGTGCTTTTTGCCTACTCTTTTGTGAATTTGAACATACTACTTTTGTCACATACTGTTTTTTGTCAACTATATAGTAGGGAAGTATGCGATTTTGGATGCACCCCTTGTCAAATAAGAGACATGTGCTGCACCTCAATTCACTAACTTATACTACGCCCTAACAGTACGTACTCTTTTTGTGAAGTAAAAGTACATACTTTTGAGTGTGTAGCAGAAGAGTAGACAAGCTTTGGGACATACTGTCACATCAAAAAATAGCGTCTTCAACCTTTGCTCTGTGTTGCTTAGTTACATGCATCCTGTCACGTAAACACTTGTCAATCAGCTTGTCAAAGATAAAATCCTCCACTTTTAATTTCATTTAATTTCCTACTGTATCAGAGAAATTCAGAAGCACGTTGATCTGCAGTCGTGGGTCTTTCATGCGGAGACTTTCCTCATATTCATGCACACATTGCATTTAAAAGTTAATTGCCAAATGGATTTTTAGAAAAGTTCATGTTGTTGCAGATGAAATATAACACGGACAACCTTACATAAATATTTTAAGCAGCTTAAAGGTTGATTATTAGTCACTCAAACCCCTTTATCTAAACCTCTCTACTTGACCATCGGTCACGCACATCAGCCATGTTTTGTAGTTTTCTGAACACTTAACTCGTGTTTGTATTTCTGAACTGAATCTTCCTCCAAAGTGCAATGGGTTGTGGGCAATATTAGCCGTTATAGTGAGCACGGATCCACACTTTGAAAATCGACCAGAAATGGTAGACCATCTGGGGACTTCTGGCATACTCTTTTCAACATACTATGTTTTGGGACACACTTATTTTAATCCCACATACTGTTTAGGATGGATAGTATGGACATTGAGACACATGGATACAAAATGTGAAGAGTGGTGGGTCCCCAAAATGCATAAACTCTACAGGTCCAGAGGAGAATCAATGGTAATCAATTAAGATAAAAGGGGTGGAGCCACCTTAATTCAAAGCCATACATAATGGCAAAGCTACGCTCTGGTGTGTGTTGGGGTGTTTGTGTCAACGGTTGTTAGGATGAGGTTCCTGAAAGTTGTCTTAGTTGCATTTGAGCTGCCTGATGTCTGGGGAAGTTTGAGGTATAGTCATAGTCTAAGACGCATGGGTCCAAAATCAGATCCAGCTTCCAGAAGTCCTGGCCTTTCTCCTCTAGGACTCTGGAACCCTTTGCAAGTGGTTTCTCAGATTCAGAATCCTTTGGGTCCTGACTTCAAAAGCCTTGCACAGGAGCCTTTTGACCTTCAGGAGAAGCAGCTGTTGCAGGGTCCAGTGAAGCCTTTGGATGGGAGGTATCCCATTGTTCCCGAGGTGCAGAGTGAGTTGGCGGTGGACTTCCAGTTGAGGCAACCCGTGACTCCCAGCAGCGTAGCGGTTCAATGTGGCGAGAGCCGGGTTCTCGTAGAAGTCCAACAGGACTTTTTCAGCAGTGGTCTTGATCCAGCCAACTGGTGTGTCTCCAGGTGGATGTCCTGTTGGTCAGGATCCTGAGTCAAGAGTGCTCCTCTTTGAGTATGAATTATAGAACTGCAACAGCGTGCTGATGGTAAGAACTCATAAATCTTAATGGGTTATTTGTTGTGGCAGAGAACCTTTCAAGGAAAGTCAGTTCACTTGGTTTTACAATGCCAGGGCAGCTAAGACCAAGTTCTAATTAAATGGGTAAATCCTGAATTTTCACGCTACTTGCCTTTAAATGACAATTTAAACCAACATCTGAAGTAAACTATCCCATAAATGGTATGAAGGGAGCTTAAGAAACCAGAACAAAGCTTGTGCCTTATTAGTGTTAAAGCTAGTTTTTACCCTGGAATAGTCAATGTGCATGTTCAATCCTAAGTGCATGTCTCAAACATTGATTATCTCTGGCAACCCTGGAGCTTCTGAGGGCAGCTGTGGTGATGTGAAGCGTTTTACTAATTGGTGGTTTGCTCTTCAGGATTTGATCTTTTCCAAATCATGGCTATATGAGTGCATTGTCTTGGTTTATGCAAAGTCTCGGATGACCCTCTGGGTAACCACAATCTTTTTCCAGATGAATGAGGATGAGCTTGTCTACACCTTCTCTCTTACCTACACCCTAGAGGCGCTTGCAGGTACTCCAGTTACCCAGGCCGATGGGTGCAATTGTTGGTGTTCAATGCCATTATCAAAGGTAAGTGATCTGTGACTTCTGCATTTTTCTCATGCAACTGGGAGACCATTTAATAGGTGTTTTCATGAACCGCAGGCTCCAAAGTGTAAGCAGTGACGCCTTGAGGCCAACATGGGTTCCTTATGCCTCAACAGAGGCTGGTGAAGAAGTCTTGCTTTTCTCCCTAAAGATCATGATGGGTTGGTACAGGTGTTTTCTTTCAATAAAATAAACCTTTACCATTGCTACTGTGGCTGTGCCTAAAATGTTTTTTTTTTTTTTTTTTTGTGTGTGTCGATGATTGATCCTATCAGAGGCCTTCATACTCCTATTTCCTGGGTGGTGTTATTAACAGAGGCATCTGTGAAGCAGTACAATCATGTGCCTCTGCGTGTGTTTGTGGACCGCTGTGTGGCCACTCAAGTACCTGATGTGAACTCCCTTCCAAGATATTCCTTCATTGAGAATTATGGGTAAGGTCATGGCCCTTGATGTGGTAGGACTGTGACAAAGTGGTTACAAAAAGCAACTTAAACAGAGTCATGGGTAAGGTCTAATTGCTTGATGCTCTACAGTTGACATTCATGAGTTGCGTTTTGTGATTGTTTTGTCATCAGGTGCTTTGTGGATGGCAAAACTACAGCTACTACTACCTCGGTCCCAGGTTGACAAGATCCAGTTCCAGGAGGGCAACATTCCTTCTGTATGTACTACGAATGTCATGAGTTAATTTGACTGACTTCTCCCCCATCTGCTTTGGTTTTGTGACTTGTCTGTCATCCCTTGCAGATGTTGACCTTTCTCATGTTGAAACTTCCATGTCTTTGTTTTGGTCCAGGTGGTTTGCCGCTGATGGAAACAACCAAGTTTGTGGATGCTGTGACTCAACATGTGGTCCTTATGGTGAATTTGCTGCTTCTCCCTATGGAGGTTGGTAGCTTTTACTCTTTCGAAGGTTGCTTTTGAGGTTTCAAGTGCTCTAAAAAATTTTTTCTTTCCCTCTAGGCATTCAGTGGGAAGGCAAGGCCTCACTTGGTCCCTTAATGGTTCAAGGGCAACAGACTAGTTGTTAATAAAATTGAGGAATCAATCCTTGTTTCTGACTTGTCACTTTGTCTTGTCTGGTTTAACTGCTTTTGACTTGGTGGTTCATATGGTTAGTGTAGGGAAACGGATTGTCACTACCTCTACAGCTCCCATATAGAGTGCAGCAGTTGGGTTCTAGAGGTTTAAACCATTTTTCTCCATGGGAATAAATCTATGTTACAACTTGAGGCAGAAACTGAACTTAAGTCAAACTTGTAAAACCAAGCTGGTTTGTTACTGTGTAGCTTACAATTTTACTCCTTACTTAAAAGAGCTCCATAATTTGGCACCTCATTATCTCGCAGCTCTTCATTTATATACTGTGTTCCTTGATCATCTAATGCAGACTTGTCTGTTCCAAACTTCAAGTTGAGTTGTTTTGGTGGTACGGCTTTTAGTTGTGCAGCGCCTACATGGAATTCTTCACTGTCATATTTGCAAGCTGGATTAAATTTTCCATTTTCAAAGTTCAGATAATGTATCCGTTTAGAATAGCTTTTTAATGATTCAATTTTTTTCGTACATTATAAAGCAAGGTGGTAAAATACAGCGTCCTGGAGTGCCTTGAAAGGTCCCTATACACATTAAAAAACTTGGTTAAAAACCGCACAATTTGGGTTGCTATATATATATATATATATCCTAAATCTGAACCACTGAAGACGCAGTGGCTGAGTTTTGTTTTCGAAGGGAATATTCTCAACGATCAACGTCAATTTTGATTTGATAGCACTTTATTGTCCGTGTACACGGAAATTTGTCTTGCAATACAAGCTCCAACAATTACAACACAACAACCTATAAAAAGCTAAAAACATAGAAGCATCATTAACAACATAAATAGATACTTAATATGATGGGGGGCCCTGCCCTACAAAAGTGGTCTTCAATAGCCATAAAAATATAGATGAAAGTTAAAGTTGGTGGGAATTATAACTTTACTCTCAAGTATTGATTCAGCAGAGATATTGACAGAGGAACAAATGAGTGTTTATATTTGTTCTTTCTGCATTCTGGGACCCTATTGCCCCTCCCAGAGGGCAGGAGTTGATACTCCTGCTGCAACACATGGGAAGAGTCCTGGGAGATTTTGTCAGCCAGTCTGACAGTGTGCAGTACATGGCTTTCAATGAATGCATTCTCGACTGACTGTCCCACCAATTTGGAACAGATTCCCAGGAGCCGTAGAATCCTGGCCTTCAGATGAGCTGAGAGACCCCCAAACCACACTGCGCCTCCATACTACAGAATGCTTTGAATTGATGACACAAAGAAAAGAGACAGGATTTCGCTGCTCGCTCCAAATGACCTAAGTCTCCTTAAAAAATAAATTCTCTGCTGTACTTTGCTGCAGATATAGTCTACATGATAAGTCCAGGAAAGGTCACTATCCACGTACACTCCGAGATATTTGAACGATGATTTTTGTTTTATGGTTTGATTGTGAATGATTATTGGTGTAATGTGGCACTCATGAGAGGTGCCAAAGACAATCTCCTCAGTTTTCTGTGTATTGAGGATGAGGTCATTTAGATCAGAATGCTTTCATGTTTGCGCAAATCATTTCACACCAGCTGCTTTACAAACGAGGGTCAGTATAAAGCTGGTTTTGCTAAGAAGCTGCTCCTGAAAAAAGGATCGGTACCAACTATTCGTGTTCCTGCTGCACCTCCAGAAGAAGTGAGTGTAACGTTTTATTAACCTTTATATTAATCTTTATATTAATCTTTGCAAATCGCTTGCACGCTTCACGATGAATGCGGCTAAGGTTTACACTAAGGGTACATTACGGCAGAACAGAGGGGCGGGGTGAGCAAAGCTCATTATCATTTAAAGACACATGCACTTAAACGGCGTGCTGAAAACAGAGCTGTTTTTGACCAGGTAAAATGAGTGTTTTCTTACAATACTAATGAGAATTTTTAATTAAAGTATATTACAAACTTTTAATTTAGACCCTAAAGAATCATATTAGCTTGTACAAAAATGGCATTATATGACCCCTTTAAAAATTCTTGATACAACCACTGGCCTCCATGATAATTCCTTTCAATCATATTTGACAGTATATTTGATATAATTTGTAATACATATTGCCAACATTTAAGCTTGTTTAACAAATATAAGTAAAAATGAAACATAAGTAATTCAAGTGTAATCGACCAGTCTCTGTTGTCCTGTTTCCACCCTAATGGTGCTGGATCTCGTGCTGGCATTTGTCTCATGTTCAGCGGGGGAACTTCTAACTTCAGACCGCTGCCTTGCGTTTCACTCGTAGCTGAAATATATTTTAACGTCATACGTATTTATATTCTGTATATTTTTGGATAAAATCATAAAATTGTATGCAAGGCATCAGGCTTTTCCATCACGTGAAAAGACTGACGCGAGTCACGTGACACTAGTGTAGATGACTCACATCTCGCCCCTGAATGTTGCTTTGCATAAAATTAAACTATATACAGCACAATAATGAATTTATAGATAAAATAAAATGTACACAAACCTGTATTTGTGAGTTGTGAGTTGCACTGCTCTCTCCTGAAGAGGTCGCAAAAATCCTGCAATAAATAACTCAATCCCTGGGTTGTTATATCTGACCCAAGATCTGGGTAACACAAGAAAACTACCCAAACACTGGGTTGTTACGTTTGACCCAGCAGCTGGGTAACACAAAAACTACCCAAATACTGAAAAAAAATTACCCAAAAGGCTCAACCCAGGATTTGGTTAGAAAAAATAAACCAATATTTTTTAGAGTGTAAATAAAAGGTATTAAGTTTAACTAGAATGTACATTTTGAAAATGTGAGTGGTGCTTGCAGTGGCAAAACTCGCCAATCGGTTGCTAGGGTGTTTCTAGTGGGTTGCTAAGGTGTTCTGGTGGGTTGCTAGGTAGTTGCTAAGATGTTTTGGGTGGTTGCTAAGGTATTCTGGGTGGTTGCTATGGTGTTGCTATGCGGTTGCTAGGGTGTTCTGGGTGGTTAGAATGGTGTTGCTAGGTGGTTGCTAAGGTATCCTGGGTGGTTTCTAGGGTGTTTCTAGTGGGTTGCTAAGGTGTTCTGGTGGGTTGCTAGGGTATTCCGGGTGGTTAGTATGGTGTTGCTAAGTGGTTGCTAGGGTATCATGGGTGGTTGCTAGGTAGTTGCTAAGATGTTTTGGGTGGTTGCTGAGGTAATCTGGGTGGTTGCTATGGTGTTGATATGCGGTTGCTAGGGTGTTCTGGATGGTTGGTATGGTGTTGCTAGGTGGTTGCTAAGGGATCCTGGGTGGTTTCTAGGGTGTTGCTAGGTGGTTGCTAAGGTGTGTTGGGTAGTATGATTTTTACTATCATGATTGTCATAATTTAGAAATAAAAGGCATTTTCCTAGCCTGATTTTAGCCCTCTGATTTGAACACTCTGTTTGACGAGGCGTGTCTGCTGAGAGACTTCAGTGTAAACGCCCACTGCTGGGATTGGCTAACAGCTTTACATATGAAATAGCTAGTATTACACGTGGAACTCTCTCAAACTTTTAGCACGTTTTTACTATTACTGCTCTCAATGTTAACTACTGGTGAAAAGTGATAATTATAGCAATGCAATTAGATCTATGGCATTATATTAAGATCATGGCATGAAAGGTTGCAGTGATGAGCATAGCCGATCACAGACATGTATGTAGCGATCCCGTAATTACAACTCGATTTCTGCACACTAACGAATGCTTTCATCATAACTAACAGTGCAAACACAATGTTAATAAGAGATTTGTTGATTATTACGGGAGTTTTGGCCAGAACTCAGTCGGTGATAAACGCTGTTTGATTGACAGCTCCAGCACGCGAACAATAACAATAAAAGCTGATTTTGGACTAACAAGGATGTTTTCAGTTCTGAAACTCTTAGGATATTCTTATAAAATGATAACCTATTATATGTCAAAACAAAAGCCAAAATTGGATTTCTCATTTCATGACCCCTTTAAACTGATTTAAATTAAGTTGAATTTCGTAACTTAAGTTGAAATTGTTTAACTTGTTTGAGTTAAAGTAATGGAAGAACTTAAGTTGCCACAGTTTAGTTTTATTCATGTTTAACAGAATAACTGGTGGAAAAACTGCATTACCCATGATTGTACTGAGAGGTCTGCAGGGAATGCCATGTCCCCATGATGCACATGACTGATCCTCTTCTCTCAAAGTGTATGCATATTTGGTGACTTCTCAACTTTTTTTCATTTGCATTGCTTTGTGGGATTGTAGTTGTTTCCATCAAAGCTATTAAGTCCAGCCTTTTGTGTTTTGTCCAATTTTAATATACTTATTTATTTATGTTTTGCTTTGAATAAAAGTTTGAGATTCATTGAATAGCTGGTTGGCTTAATACTTCTGGAAACATTGCTGCTGAAAAAGTGGTCTTGCACTGTTTTGTTATTGGAGTTTTAGGTTCTCTTCCTACTAAAAGGAGGGTAGTGAGTGACCTTTTGTGCCATTACCGGCCCCAAATGTAATTGAGTGTTGATTTGAACCTTTTTCCCAATACGCCCTTTTTGAGTTTCTGGACCAGTGGTGGGGACCTGCTGGCACATGCATACTGAACTGGAATGCTAAATGAAGCGCTCTCCAAGTATTAAACCTCTAAGCGTCAACATCGCCACAGCATTTCCCACTTTTGGAGAACTTATTTGTTGGTTTATCCATTTTTATTTGGAAAATGGCTTGAATCACATTTAGAGTTTGGTTTCATGTTTAGGGATCCAAACTTGCAGAACCTGCACTGATGTTATTGGTTCCATCCAGTTGTTGTGCCGTAGCAGCAGGTTAGTTATACAGTCATCCTCAAATCAAGTACGTAACTCACAAGATCTTGCATTGAACCTTAATATTTTCTGGAATTTAAGCTGATGTTTGGAATCCCAGCCGACGACCATAAAAAATATGTTTGTGCGTCACTTATACAACATCTCAGGGATTTTGTTTCTTGCACAGCACAGTTTCACAATGAATGTCAATCTTTGAGTTTAGTTCTGATACTGATATTTTTATTACAAACAGATATGATTTCCACAGTCCATTAAAAACACTCATTGATTAAAAACAAAGACAATTTGTTCAAGGGTGTTTTAATTTAATTCTTTGAATGCAAGGTTGAACTGAAACCCAGTTTGTTGCATGGACCATTGTGTAGTTTCAGGCTTTGAAGATTTAGTCTCACTTTTTTCCTTTTTGTTCACCTTTTTTCCCATGGTCACCATGACTGTGATCATGACCTTTTCCTTGACCTGGTGCCTGACCTTTATCTTTCCCTTTGTCTTGGCCCTTTCCAGGCTTCCCCTACAAGACATAGCAGTAAAACAAAAAAGTTATTAAAAGTGCATCATATGTTTTCACCATGAAATTGTTTTTTTTTTTGTTTTTTTACCTTTCCACCTTCATCTACTGAGCCCTATGAGACAGGAAATATGACAATATGATTAGCATAAAATGGTAAAATTATTTAACTGTTTGTGTAGAAGTGTTTGAAGTTATTGTCTGCATACCGCACAGTGAGAATCCGCATCTGCGCAATCCTGTTAATATACAGTATGATCAGTGCATCATTCTTTAAAATTAACCTTTTATTTAAAATATGCACATTTAAAAATTAAAATATCTCACCTTCTTTGGTGCTGTAGAAGACATTAGGAAAACAAAAATAAGCATAAACAATTATTCTCTGATGGCATTTAATGAAAACGATTGGAAAAGTGTAAATGTAAAACATCTTAAACATTCAATAAAATGCCACAAACAGAAAGATGTCCATCTTTATAAAAAATATCACTTACGTTTATCACCCATGTTGATATTTTCTATTTTCTGATATGCAATACGGCAGTAAAACTAAACTATAAAAAAAAAGAGCCATAAGTGAATTTGCCTTTGACTGCATGCTTGAATTATATGTATTATTTCACAAGGTTATGATAGGCAAATGAATTTTCTAAATGCAATAAATTATTCAATCTGTTTTGGTTTCTGTCATCAAACAGTCACATTAATCATGCATTTGACAAATATCTCTCAGTCCTGTTGCAGCGAATAAATGAAGAATGTCTTACCTCTCGTCTGGTCTTGCTCTTTCAATGTGGAAATATCGTTTCCCTGCTGTATTTATACGTTTAGGTCCGCCCTCAGGTGACACATATACCTGCTCATCCGCACCCAAGAGTGGATAAACAAGTCTGCGTTTGGAGTCTGTGCGCATCTCACATAAAAAGAGTGGAATGATAATTATATTTTTAAGATCAACTGTATTTTCTGGATATGCTAAAAATGTGTCTTAAATCTCCTCTATTAGTTTGTTTCATGTATTTGAGTGCATGGCTGATGCACTGAACATATCACTTTATCACCCGTGCCCTAATCGAACAGTTGGCATGTCGTTGCAAAGTTAAGACATCTTATCTCTACATGTATAAACACGTGAGTTTAAATGTAAAAGTTATCTTCCTGTAAAATGGTGATGTGTTTTTGCTTTTCATGGGGAGAGGAATGTTATTGTCCCACTGATGCAATCTGAATGGAGCAACGCCCAAAATATCTTGGCAAGTGCACAGAAATAGGCAGTTAAAGGAATCATAATTACAGCCTCCTTTTCCACTTCACAAACCAGAAAGTCTACGAAAGTCAGAGAGATCTTCTGAGATGCCAGCCAAACTGTCTGTGACTACAGTAGAGTTTACATGAGAAGATGCATAGAAACATTTTACAAATTATACTCTCAGAAAATTTGTACAAAAAAATCTAGGGGTTAATTTAGGGGTTAATAAGGTACAAAGTTGTCCGTTATACATTCTCAGATAAAAAGATACAAAAGATGTCACTGGGGCGGTACCTTTTCATAATGTATACTTTCATTCCTTTTAGGTACTGATATGTTCCTTTAGGCCCGGGTATGTACTCTTTAGTTACTTAAAAGTATACAAGATACTGCCCCAGTCACAGCTTTTGTACCTTTTTTTCTGAATGTACTGGCCCAGTGACAAGCCTTAAAAGTAGAATAAAAAAGTTTGTTCATTCAAAGTAATCGTCTTTCATAATTCAATAAACAAACTTTTTCACTGAACTGACTCGTTAGAGCTGCATGCTTTACAGCAGAATTTGAATTAGCCTCATATTTGATGAGGTTTGCATTGATTCTGTTATTTTTCTGTTACCGTGAAGCCATCTTTATTGTTTAACGCGCAATAGAAATAGATCTGACATGACTTAAATTTAAAAGAAAACAACTGAAAGTGTCAACTGATCTTCATTTGCATTTGAAGTATAGGAAACTTGTTTTGATTTGTCATAACTTATTGATCATATAATTTTTCTTTACGGTGTAGGTTGATTCAGCAATATCAAATAATATATTTGACTTAAATAAAACCAGTTAATTTAGATAAATTTTAGATTACCATTTTGTTTCAGTGCATGCAAAAGATGAATCACAAATGAGATATTTTAAATATCTTTCTCAATATTTATCCTGGACAGAACTAAGAATTTACGAAGGATTCCCTAAGGATATTGATTCATGTTAAAGTTTGCATAAGTTCACATGTAAACTGACACTAGATGTTGAGCTTGAGAATAGAATTGAAGGTACATGTTTGTTTTATATTCTTTTGAAACATGTTTGCTCTGTGAATCTGGATTAACCCGCTCTGTGTTTGTAAAGGTGTATGAATGAGTTGCATATATAGAGGCATGTGCACCCGTCATCTATAAATGATTTAATAAAGCATGTTAACAAGCAGATCCATGGGAGAAAATGTGTTAAATTCTCATGAAATTCCCCTTTTTATTTATGCAAAATGTAGGCTTGGTTTCACAGACAGGGCTTAGATTAAGCCAGGATTAGGCCTCAGTTCAGTTATAGCTTTTATAAACGTGCCTTATAAAACCTTGTGTGAGACAATGTATGCACTGACATATTTTACGATCTGTCAGTGCAAGTTGCTTTCAGTTCAAACATGCATGTCTGTGAAACCGGGGGATGATTTTATGATTTTATTATTTTTTCATTTGATTCTTGTGGTAAATAACCTGTTCCTGACAGGTTTTATGAGATTCGCTTCATCAAAGCTACTTATGCAAGGTTCTTGATATCACACGGCTTTTGTTTTAACTAGGTTAACCAACTCCATGCCAAGCAGGTGAGAGTTCTTGGCTGTAATCCTTAGAGAATAAACAGGTTTGGTCATGTTTACCATCACAGAACACTGACACGCACATGCACATTGATAGTTGGTTGCCAAGAGCCCAATCCTAGGTTTTTAGATGTTAGCCTTTTGTAAAAAATCCCTTTAAATAACAAAAGTCAGTTCCTGACTACCATTATACCTCCTTGAAATTGCATAATTTTGGAAGGAAAACAGCAGCACAAACCTCATAGCCTAGGTTTCATCATTATATCTGATGAGTTCAGTGATGCAGTGCTATTTTATTATTATTATTTATTTATAGCACTATTTTAGTAATATGAAATTGCAGTTAAGTTAATAAAGTTGAGGTGCAGATTTAAATCCTTTTATAAATACATTGCTTAAAAACAACGCAAGCATATGTAAAAGCATATTCTTGTAGTGACTAGTGAAAGTTGATAGTCTGGGACAAGGACCAGTATTATTCACATTAAACACATGAGTCACTGCTTCAACACCTCACTCTCCTCTGATTGGTCGACACGGAGGTGTGTCTGATCAACACCAAACCAACACCAAACCTGCTACTACAATGAGCTTCAGGTTTATTTTTTAAAAGATCTTGGCGTTTCCAAAAGGCTTGTAATGTAGCATATTTGCGGTCTCATTTTTTGTTTTTGTTTTATTTCAAAATTGTTTTGATACTCATAAAAATAAGTTCAAATGTGATTTAAAAAAAAAAAAAAGTTTTGTGCTGTGTTTATAATATTTAAAATCACCAAACAATGTTAAACATGACATTAAAATTCCATGCATAAGACAATAGAAACATAGCCTATTTAAAAAGCCTTAATGTCACATGCAAACCCAGTACATCCAGATAAATGCATAGCCATTTTCTCCACATTGCTCATTGTTTTATAAAGCAGAGCGGGGTGGAAATGGGAGATTTGAAAAGCTTAAGGTAACACAAACAGTGTAGTGTTTAATGCTGAATGTATCACTTTATTTATCTTATATATGTAGTTTGGGGATGAGATATGTGTGCTTTGCATTTTGGCTTTATGAGAAGTCACACATAAATATGCTCAAAGAGCAGGTAGCTATTGGAGTGTGTAACATGAAGCCACAGTGATATCTGAATCTCTTTTTTAATGGTCTGCATACACAGCCGGTGAGCGGTCATGTAGTAAAACACGGGTTTGTTTTCCCTCGAGCAACAGGTGTGGTTTATGCTCAGTGTTTCAGGTGTGCCCTCTGAATTTAGGATATTTATTTGATATTTATGAATATAACAGGTTTCACTGACATTGTATACCTATATCTTGATCTAAACCATCTATACAGTAGATAAAACACTCGTTTAATAGTTTCATGCAATGTCGTTTTTATTATAGATGTGCACTTTGACCCAATTCCTGGTTTTGGACACTGTTTCTTCTGTCGTTGCACTGTTTAATAGCCTATGTGTAGCCTAGAATTGCCAAGAATGTCTATTGCCCAGACACTTAATGATCTAATGCTAAAATTGCTTGAGAGAGAAAAAAATAGACTCAAATGAGTCAACAGTTGTCATAAATAAGCTGAAGAGCACAGCTTTGAAAGTGCGTAGTAGCTCAGATCACGTGGTTTCGCACTTTCGTCAATGAGCAGCAGATGGCGCCAAATCTGAAGCGCGCAGTGACGTCACTCAGCCAGGCCTCAGTTCAATCTGCTAATCATGTGTTTTATACCTAACGTTAGTTGGCAGGTAAGCGGTTCCACATCCACCCTGAATACTGGTTTATTTGATTATTTTACCTCATTTGGTCTTATTTTTTCCCTTTTTATTGTGTGAAATGTTATAAAAATGCAACGTAAAAAATGCTGAACGCGTTTTTGACGTTACAATACACACATAAGGTTGTCAAATCTGTGATTTACAACTCCATCTCAGATGTACGTTAACGTTATGTTAGGTAATGTAATATTTCAGAGGTATACATAACATTATTTTTGTTTTAAACAAATTATTGTTGATGGTTTAGTGCTGGTTTATACTAGTCTGAATGATTGCTAGGCTACCCAGCTAACAATAATATGTTCTAAAAACGTTTTATTATTACCGTTATGAAAATTCGCTTTGAACATTCAAAACGTCTAACAGTTAAAAAAAAAAAAAAAAAAAACGTTTTAAAACCTATTTTTTCTTGGTTATGTGAATGTTTTATCGTTTTGCAAGTAATAGCCTACAATGTGGGGACAATTTGAACCATCTGAAAGAAAGTAGGAACGTTTAAAAACATTATAACGTCAAATGAAATGTTTCAGAAAACCGTTTCATGAAAGATGTATAAATAATGTTTTTGTGCTAACGTTTTGAGGGCAATATTAAACACCAGATAACTTTTAATGAACGTTTTATTTACTGGAAGAACGTTTTTCTTAACTTTGAGGACCTTGCCACAACTTTCTGTGAACGTTCCCGTTTGCTAGTTGAGGATTTTCTCTTTAATATGCTCAGATATGTTTAGATATTGAGCAGGCCAAACCAGCTCACCACCATTACCAGCTATTTAAAGTACTGTTGCTTTACCATGATAAATATCCAGTAGCAGTTTTAACATTAAGTGACATGGCATCTGACGCACAGAAGCCAATGGCACATCCGGTGGCACATCCGGTATTCACTGGCATGTGTCACTGACATTATTGGCATGTGCCAGTGGCGTATTGGCACATCCGGTGGCACATCCGGTCTTCACTGGCATATGCCAGTGGATAGTGGCATGTGTCACTGACATTATTGGCATGTGCCAGTGGTGGATAGTGGCATGTGTCACTGACATCGCGACACACTGACACTGACATGACACCTGACTGACACCGAGTCGCGGAACATCCGTGTTGCAACTTGCGAGACACCTCCAGTAGTGATTGACAGATTAATCGTAAACGTAATTGTGGCACAAAATCCTAAATAAATAGCCTAATTTTGTGATATTTAAAATATCGATTAAACGAATTAAAGTGCATTAATATTTTTTCAAACATGTTATTTGTGTCACGTCTGTAGCCTATTTGATTGGTATGTGCGTGCCACTGAATGTTTTGTAATACCAGTGCGACTTTATGTTGTTTATCTCGCAAAGTCACAAACTGCCCATTCTATCAGATTCCCATCTGTTTCAAGTCCTTCCAAAAAGTGTAAAAAAATTGTGTTTATTAAAAATCATTTGTTTGTTAGGCTATGTATCTGAAAAGGAGTAGGCCTAGGCCTATACCGAGCTACTAGCAATATTCTTTATTTATACAAGTGCAAAATAGTGCTCAGTGCATTTTAAAAATTCAACAAACGTTCGGTCGCGCAGGACCTTCCTCAGTAGGCTACCTTTAATATTTCAAAAATTATTTTATGGAATTATTCAATAAATAAAATAATTTTTTGTTGTATAAATTAACTATGTGCATATGTTACATAATCTACATTATACTCCGGCAGACAGCTGCAGGTGTCACTACTGGAGGTGCCACAACATAAAGAGACATGTCAGTTTTAGTGACACAGGCCAACTGGCATACCAGTGGATATTGGCATGTGTCACTAAAACGTGAGATGTGCCAATGGATTGCGTCATGCCACTTGCATAACAATTTGCTTTATGCTGTCAAAAAATATGATTTTTAAGTTAAGTTAAATGTGTAGCCTACAACGTACATAATTCGATACAATTATTTTTGAAATATTAAAGCCACAGATGAGAATCTTGCGCTGGCTTGTGTTACACTCGCTTATTCTGACACCTACTGGCGTGCGACTGTGCAGCATCGCGCAAAAATAAAGGTTTACACAGTAACGGACGCGACTGTTAATACGTTATTCGTAGTGACCCATGATAGATTTATTTCGTGTCTTTCCTAGAATGGGCAGTTTGTGACTTTGCGAGATAAACAACATAAAGTCGCACTGGTATTACAAAACATTCAGTGGCACGCACATACCAATCAAATACAGACATGACACAAATAACACGTTTGAAAAAAATATTAATGCACTTTAATTGATATTTTAAATATCACAAAATTAGGCTATTTATTTAGGATTTTGTTCCACAATTACGTTTACGATTAATCTGTCAATTACTACTGGAGGTGTCGCAACACGGATGTTCCGCGACTCGGTGTCAGTCAGGTGTCATGTCAGTGTGTCGCGATGTCAGTGACACATGCCACTATCCACCACTGGCACATGCCACTATCCACTGGCATATGCCAATGAAGACCGGATGTGCCACCGGATGTGCCAATACGCATAGTGACATGTGCCATTGGCTTCTACGCGTCAGATGCCATGTCACTTAATGTTAATACCGCCTCTCTAAATATGGTGGTGTTACATGGTATTTGGATATATTCATATTTGGGCCATTCCTTAATTGGATTCGGTAATATTTCAGTCCCCCAGACTTTTTAAAATGAAATATATTAAAAGCTTTTCACAATACGTGGTATGTAATCATGAACTTAACTTATGTTTTATACCTAGTTGGCAGGTAAGCAGTCACATCCACCCTGAATACTGGTTTATTTGATTATTTTATCTCATTTGATCATAATTTAATGTCTGAAGTATAAATTATTAAAAGGAATTTATTTTTTATCATAAAATAATGTCTCATTTCTATTGTACACTAAGCAGTTTGTCATGTCCTTGAGGCACTTAACTGAATTTTGTACCTTGAAAATATTTAACAAATTGTGCACAGAATATATATATATATTTTTTGCAGTATTGTAAGTATTTGTGTTGATTTCTTGTGAAAAATAATAAATAAAAGGATAGATGTTCTTTTAATGCCTGAAGTGGAGAAAATATGGTTTGATATGATCATAATGATGTGGGGTATTTAGAACGAATGAATTATTTATAATATTATAATTCAAAAATACAAGTTGAAATATTACCTTATGCCAGGAATGACCCATTTATCAAAAACTGTGGAATTTCCACGTTCAAAAGAATATACTGTGTTCAGCTGACGTTCTTTATGTTTTCTGCCAGTAATCAAGTTCGTTTTTGGATCATTTGAATATATGCAACGATTGTCTCTCTATATACACATGAACTGTCATTGTTTCTTACAGCGGAGAAACACAGAGCCTGAGGAGTCATCATGCAGCACCAGGAGCATCTCATCATGTTCATGGACGAACACTATCTGCTGGAGGACAAGACTCATGTGAGTGTTTCAAACACTTTTTGTTGTGTTCAGATCGAGATTGTGAAGTCATCTTGATTCATGTAACCAGACTTGATTAGTATGGCTTGCTTCATTTAAAGTTAAAGTTGCACTAGTTTTTTTGGTAACACGAGGTTCATTAGTTATATGGGGATATTTCAGCGCAGGAAAGATGAATGTGTATTTAAATTGGGTCATTTATGTAGTAGAAATGTGAAATTATTTTAGAAGTTGGGGCCTTCTAGACTGAGAAAAGCCAGAAAATGTGTTTTTGGCTCATGTGGATGAAAGACAACAACTCCCAGAATGCACTTGCTTCACTACCGGGTTTCTACTGATACGAATCGGTGAAGTATCCCTTTAATGTATTAACTAACATGAACTAACCATGAGCAATACATTTGTTATTGTATTTATTAATATTTGTTAATGTTAGTTAATAAAAATACAGCTGTTCATTGTTAGTTCACAGTGCATTAACTAATGTTAACAGTATTAGTAGCCTAAATGTTGAAATTAACTAGAACAAATATTAATAAATGCTGTATGAGTATAAGTGCAGTTCATTATTAGTTCTTGCTAACTATTGTAGTTAACTAATGAACCTTATTGTAAAGTGTTACCACGTTTTTCTTCTCTATTGTCCCGTATATCCGAGTGAAACGCTTCTGGAACAAGAACAAATGTGGGCGGGACTTGATTTTGTCTGTGGGGAATTGATTGGATGGTTGTGGTTTGCTATTGGCTGAGCTCATGTGAGTGACAGGTTGCCCCGCCCTCGTCATCAGAGAAGAGAAGAGATGCTGCAAGAGGGAAGGGAAGTTATTCTGATTCAAGATTACCAGGCATATGATGTGCACTGATAACTAATATATAAAATACACTGTAATATTCCATAAAACAACCAGAATTGTCAATTTGATTTCATGGTGACTTTAAAGCCCACTTAAACAGGAGGAGACCGTCTGACTTATTTCATGCACTTGCTTTTATTTATTTAGCAAAAGATTTTGACTTATAGGTGAAGAAAATCATAAGCAAATGTTTATAAGAGAGAATAATTTTTGCAGTACATAATACCAAGTTTAAAACTGCTAGAGCAGAGAGAATACGAGTTTGTTTATGGTGGTGGATTAGTTAAGCAATTGAGGAAGAGGCGTGTCTTCAGTTCAGATTTGCATATCTAATTGACATGCAAAGTAACCAACCACAGATCTTTTGTTTTATGTGTATCTCAGAAGCAGATATGCACATTTACCTTTCAGAAGTGTGTGCTGTTGGCAAATTTTAAGGTGAAGTGTGTAATTTCTATTACCTATCACGGGTCACCAAATTGAGATGATTACTTTTCAGTAAGCAGCCACCCTAGCAACTCCTTAGCAACGACCTGTCAACAACCCCCACAACATAAATGATGGATTTAAGTAGTTCATCTCTATGTCAGTGATCGTTATGCATAGGAATTTATGTTTAATTTTAAATGAGATGAATCAAACAAATGACTCTCAAGAGTCGGATCGTTTGAATGAATCAGTGAATCATCACTCACTGAACCGAGTTTATTCATTATTAACTTCATCAACCCTGTCCAATGGTTTTGAAACAACATGAGTGAGTAAATGATAAAAAAAAAAATATAGATATATTTTTAGTTGAACCGTTTCTTTAAATCGACTAGTGAGAGTGTGAAAAGCGAGTGTTTCTAGTTCAACACTCTTAAATGTATTGATTTCTAAATTTCACTGTTGTTATAAAGATCCCGTATTGGGAGTCATAAAATGAATGGTTTTCAGGGGTATGACAGCAGGCGTGGGTGGGGTAGTGAGGGGTAATTTTAACTATGAGCAAGAGCTTTAGAGAGAGAGAGGGAGAGAGAGAGGCTGAGCCGTACGGGTGAGCGGCGGGGTCCGTTAGCAGGGCTTTTCTTTGCGTTCGGAGATCTTGGCTCGCAGCCCAACTGGCGTTTTTGTAATCAAGGCATGATCCGGGACTCCATGCGCTTCTTCCCCGAGCCGCGTCGGCTGCCTGCCGTTTGCAAGGATCCCAGATTTCCCTGCTGACATGAACAGAGCTGTGAGTGCCACTGTTTCTCATTCTTCCACTAGCTTTTTTTTTTTTTTTTTTTTTCACTCTTCATCTCTCTTTCGTGCACATCTTTGCTCTTCTCTGGATCCTGCTCGTTCCCTTTTTTTTTTCCCAGCAGTCTGGATATGAGGATGGTAGGCTGACACTTAACGTGAGCTTGCTGTCAGATGCACGTTTGTCTGAAGAACGAGGCCTAGGTTTTGGGAACGGGAGCGTCCGTCAGCTTATAGTTAGAGCCGCTGTGTTGGGCTGTTTGACATGTGATCTGTACAGATGAGTGGGAAGCGGCCGCTGGAATGTTCCCTGTCCTTTTTGCAGCATTGATGATTCATGTTGGCTCGTATTGCACTGGATTTCTGGATGTGTTTGTACCTCCGTGAGGTTTGTTTTTGTCCCCTGACAACCGAAGTCACTGTGAGTTCCTTGTGCACTTGCACTTTGCAATCTGTTCACTCTTTAACAAAATAAAGGTTCTTTATTAGGAATCAGTGGTTCCACGAGGAACAGTTTACATCCATGGAACCTTTCCAGGTCCTTTATAATGGAAAAAGGTTCTTTAGATTAAATAAAAATGTTCTGAACACTAAAGGATCTTTGGGATTTCATTGCTGCAAAAAAAAAAAAAACATATGGAAACTTTAATTTTTAAAAGTGTGCATCATTATCACTTAAAATGTTCTTTTGAGGGATCGTTCACCCAAATATGAGTTCATTTAATGTTCATTTCTTATGCCGAACACAAAAAAAAAGATATTTTGAAGAATGCTCAAGCCACTGTTTTCCAGGTGATGCATAATTAAAATGTATTGCATTTTGGTGTCAGTTATTGCATTGCAAAATTGCTTGTAAATTTCATAAATAACTACAAAGAAACGGCACGTAACACATTGAATTTTCAAGTAGAAACACTGAAATACAGTAGTATTTTCTTGTAAAAATGTAATCCACTTCGAAAAATCTCTTCTTCTTTTTTTTTAAAGTGTCTTGCACTATTTATTTCAAGTCTTCTGAAAACAAATGATGCTTTGTGAGAGAGGAACAGACTCAAATTTAAGTCATTATTCTCTGAAAATCCCCTCTGCCGTAGCTCTCAAATCTTATTCGCAGTTGCATTGGGGATGTTTGGCAAATAATGGCTTGTATTTCAGAGACCAATCATATGCTTCAAAAATCACCATCCACTTCCAGTGCATTTTTGCTTTCATGTTCCACAGAAATAAGAAAGCCAAATGAGTTTGAAACAGCATGAGGGGAGTAAACGATGATTGGATGTTTATTTAATGGTCTGCACTTTTAATATGAAGTGGTTTCAGACACATCTGAATTATTAGTCTGCATGTTTTCCCCCACAGAGGGGCCTGTATAATAAGCTTACTGATGTGTGCTTCGAGAAACGGGAATGCTGGGAATCTTAACAAAGTTAAGATGTTTGGTGTCATCAGTAGCAGAACTTATTCTGCTGATATTAACCAATCAGAATCCTCCATGCAGAATTTAATTTAGTTCCTCCATTGCAATGAATGTGAGTCTATTTACAGGGGTCATATGTTAAACTTGTGTTGCGTTTAATCTAATTTTAGGTACGATTTTTTTTTCCTGCACCTAAAGATTTATTGTTTTTCCTCTCCAAACTTTTTATTAGGGCTCGTCCAGCTGATAAACAATGCGCTTGTGTGTTGATATATGCAAATTTATGCAATCATATGTTAATGAGCTCCTGACCATTTTTGCAGTTTAGTTTTAATAAATGATGTGTGTCTGGGGATGATTGTTGTAGTCTGTGGATATAGTGCTGTTTGCAGATATCCAGAGAGCTGGATGGCAGATAAAATGCTGATGTGCAGTTTCATGACAGCACAAAAACACAATTGCTGAGTTTGCTTGCAGCATGTCATCTGTTGCGCGCTGTCACTTTAAATGTGTGCAAACGCTCAAGCGCAGCGGCTGCATGTGTTTCAGTGGGTTTGCATGAGTGTTGAGTCATAGTTCGGCTGAATTTCACATGAAGTGAGTGCAGGGAACGGTAACTTAATCTTCCTCTGCTTCACTCTGCATTGGACAGATGTAGGGCTGTCGTGATAACTGCAATATTGTAATACCGTGATACAACCCCCTGTGGTGAAAAACAAGCTTTTAATGTTGTTTATATGTCTATATGGTGTTTTTAATATGCTTTAAGACAAACCGTGTGTAAATTCATAAGTCTTAAGGAGTATTTTCTCCTTAAAACTGCAGTGAACCAAAGACAGTCTCAAAAACACGCTTTGAAATCGCTGGTGTTTCTGACGTCACAAACTACCTTGTAACCAATCAGATCAACGTGTGATCGTCAACCAGTGGATCTCTGAGCTGAGTGAGTGAGTGGAGGTGGGGCTCATTTGCATATTCATAGAACCGCGTATAATAAATGAGGCAAGGGTGTCGAGTTACAGTCAAGGCACGTTTTCCAGGTAAAAACGTTTAAATATATAATTTTGCTGATCAAAGGGATGAATGGATCCAATTATTGACTACAGGGGGACTTTACGACTCTGGCTATTGTGATTTGTACTAAACAAGCCTAAACAGACAGCGAGTGAGAGAGAGATCGACTGAGTGCATGCATCTTTCCTTCTTCAAATCAACACCTTTATTGCAGGCTCTCCTTCAAGTGGCTTTGATTTTGGTTTTGTTGGTTTCTTCTGATCATGTCCTCGTTTGTTTCTATTACGTATTAGTTTCACATATGTCTAGTTTGCACACATATGCCTGTGTCTCAGTTGTTTTTCAGTTATTTATAAATGTAGATATTAACATTAAAGATTAATAAATGCTGTAGAAGTATTGTTCATTATTAGTTCCTGTTAACTAATAAAAAACTAGTTAAGTGTTACCAAATATACTTTCTAAAGGTGAAACAATGAATAGATATGTAGATATGTGTTATAACAATTGTTCATGAGATTATTCAGTGCATTACAGGGTATATTTAATGCATTAAAAATACTCTTATAATGCATTATATATATATCAAGTGATGTGCTACCAATATTTTGCTCCAATGCTTGGTTTTGAAATAGAGTTTTCTGGGTTATTTAGTTGAACTCAGTGGGTTTAGTCAGTTATTAGTGCTGTGAAGTGACTTAATTGTCCTTTTGGTGATTCTCATGTAAATCCTGTGGATGCAGTAACTATGAGCACTAGGAAAGTCATGCTTGCTTTAACAAACGCCCCTGACAAATCATGATATTACTTAAGCCTTTTATTAGAGGATCAGTCCTGCCCGTTGGTTTGCAGAGGTTTGCCTGTGTTTGGAGGGATAAAAGTGTCTTTCGACCTCGAGGAATCTCTGTTTTGAGCTGAGATCTGACTCTATTCTCTCTCAAATCTCTGCAGGCCTCTTTAGATCCAGATTTACTCCGTGTAGGAGTCTCGCTGGCCCGGAGTCAGTCGGGTTATCTCTGCTGCAGGCGCTCTGGCTTTCAGGCTTTGATGTCTCTAAAAATCCACAGATACTGAGAGATCTTGACGTTTGATGCCTGATTTAAAGGGTTAGTTCACCTAAAAATGAAAATTCTGTCAGTGATTACTCGCCCTCATGTTGTTCCAACTTCCAACCCCGTCAGACTTTCGTTCATCTTCAACACAAATTAAGATATTTTTGATTAAATCTGAGAGCTGTCTCACTCCTTCATAGGCTTCTCTGTAATCGATATCTGCCATCCCAGAAATGTTAGTAAAGACATCGTTAAAATAGTCCAAGTGACTACAGCGGCTCAACCTTAAGTTTATCAAGCGACGAGAATACTTTTTGTGCGCAAAAAACAAACAAAAATAACGACTTTATTCAACTCTTCATTGTCTTCTGTGTTTCTCTGAGTGAGTTCACGTAGTGTAACAGCGCAACGCTTCTGGGTTGTACGTGAGAACGGAGGCTCACTATTGGCCGACGCTGGTCATGTGTGTGATGCTGGCCAATAGTGAGCCTCCGTTCTGACGTAGCATTGATGCTACATCTAATACTGAAGTTGTGTACAAAACATTTCATGTTTGAATTAAGTCTGTATTCTAATTGCATATGTTTAGAGGTTTACAACAAACCGAAAAAGTAGGGCTGCATGATTAATAAGAATAAAACTAATATCAGGAGATGTCTTGTGTGATTATCAAATCACAAAGGCTGCAATTTAAATAAATGTTTTTGAAAATAGCTATGTTTCCATCCACCTATTTTTATGCGCATTTTGGGATATTGCATGCACTCCATTGAGGCGGATAAAAAACATTTATCCGATAAAAAGACGTGCATAAACTACAATGGAAACACATTTACTGAATAAATCCCTCGATGCGCAAGGTGACTTTGCCTCAGCGTCGGCTGTGATTGGATAATTGGACTAACCAGTGGACCAATGGCGTTGCAGCATCTCAAATGTTGGTTTGGTGTTTCTGAAACGCCGGAGTCAAAGTGTGTGATCAGAATGATTTGGTTTAATTCCCTCCAGAAGCGTCTCACACACGAGTGTGTTCCCGAACACCAGCATTTCGTCTGACGCTTGGAGACAAACTCATTTATGATGGAGGGAAAAACAGCCCGATTGCAGAAATGTACATTTTTAATACAGATATTTTGCGCCAGTTTCCCAGGAAGTGATGATTTTGTTCTTTTGAACACACGGGATGAGAACGCAAAAATATTTTATGCAATTATATTCCAATTTTGCGCACAAGTTAAATTCGCAACTTTGAATGGAAACATAGCTAGTGACAGCCATGAATATTAGTATTGCAAGTTTACATTTATAATGTTATTATTTAATAAATTTTTACTTAAATATTTTTATTAACTAGTGATATTTCTTATTTTCTTTTTATTTCGTATTTAAATGGTTTTTCATATAATTAATAATTATAAAATTATTATTATTTTATAGCTATATTTATATAATCATAACATTTTGCCAAAAATAGCCCTTAAGCAAGCAAATCAAACCTGGAATTTTTTTGTAAATCACATTTGTATGGAAGCTTGTTTCCGCCACAGAATAAAACATTTTAAAAGATAATTGCGAGTTTTTATCTCACAATTGCGAGTTTACATCTGACTTTATTTCTCAGAATTGCGAGATATAAAGTCAGAATTGCGTGAAATAAAGTCGCAATTGCGTGTTATAAAGTCAGAATTGCGTGAAATAAAGTCGCAATTGCGTGTTATAAAGTCAGAATTGCGAGATATAAAGTCAGAATTGCGTGAAATAAAGTCGCAATTGCGTGAAATAAAGTCGCAATTGCGTGAAATAAAGTCGCAATTGCGTGAAATAAAGTCGCAGTTGCGTGTTATAAAGTCAGAATTGTGAGATATAAACTATTTATATCGCAATTGCGACTTAATATCACGCAATTCTGACTTTATAACACATAATTGCGAGTTTATATCTCGCAATTCTGACATCTTTTCTCAGAATTGTGAGATATAAACTCACAATTGTGAGATATAAAGTCCAAAAGATGGACTTTTTTTTTACCTCAGAATAGTTTATATCTCACAATTCTGACTTTATAACACGCAATTGCGACTTTATATCTCCCAATTGCGTATTATAAAGTCAGAATTGCGAGATATAAACATGCAATTCTGAGAAAAAAAGTCAGAATTTCAAGTATATTTCTCGCAATTGCGAGTTTATGTCTCATAATTCTGACATTATAACACGCAATTGTGACTTTATATCACGCAATTCTGACTTTATATCACGCAATTCTGACTTTTTAACCTGCAATTGCGACTTTACATCACGTAATTCGGAGAAAAAAAGTCAGAATTGTGAGATTAAAAAGTCGCAATTACCTTTTTTATTTTTCACTCTGTGGCGGAAACAAGCTTCCATACATTTGCAATTTTTATCTGAAGAATCGCTATTAAATTTTCCCCCCAAATCATGCAACCCTACCAAAATGTTTGAGGAACATTAACCGAGAGATTCTGGCAAATGCTGTAAAACGAAATATCCTTGCCGACAGTTTTCTGCTCAATATCTGAGGGTCATGGCTGAGTTTTGAGCTACAGCGTCTGAAATCGTGGTCACGTGTGACTGTCAGACGTCTTGAAACAGCTGATGGCATGAGGAGTTTTACTGCGCTGAGCTCATGTTGCCGGTCGTAGCAGCTGATGCTAATAATGGCGTGTCCGTGTGCAGTTAGACCCACAAATGTACACGTGTTAAAGAAACATGTAGACAGTAATTGACTGATTATAACTAATTATATGCCATTGTGTTTATGTTTCAGTCCTGGCCTGTTTCTCCTGGGTCTCTGGCATTAGACATTTATGTAATATAAACGCAGCCGTATTCCATTAGATTTGCTTTATGTAATTCTGTTATTTTTCCTCCAGGCTGTTTAAACGTCTGGACAAGAAAAATGTGCAAAACTATTATTTTGCTGTTTGTGTATAAAGATTTTCATTTTCATGTGAGATGCAGTAAACAACAGAAATCCTGCTGGCAGACATAATCTTTGTTATGTCTCACAGATTGTTTGGATTATTGTGTTTGTGTATGTGATGTTCATAAACCGTTCTGTGCTCAGAGCTCGACAGAGATGATGATGATGATGAAGAAGGAACACAAGGATGCAGAGCTGGATAAAAAGATCGAGGCCTTGCGGAAGAAGAATGAAGCACTTATGAAACGGTACCAGGTGAGAACCTGATTAAAACACGTCAAAAAACACATTTAGATCTAATTGAAATTTGTAAACAAATCATTTGAAGTCTTCTTTAGTATGAAATCATAAATCTATGGAAAAAAATAAAATAAATGCCTGATGAAGGTCACGTGACCCAAAATGTTATTCGAAAGCTATTCATCCATTATGCTTTTAATTTATTATTCTATTATTTTATATTATTACAAAAACATAAAATGCTAAGAGATGCAGAACATGATCCCTTTATGATATGATTTCCTTATGATGTTTTACAGGAAGTGGAGGAGGATAAAAAGCGGGCGGAACAGGAAGTGATGTCACCCCACGGCAGGAAGGGAAAGCTTGATGATCTGTCCATCACCATCAACAAATCCTGCAATGTGAGCTGCTTTATTCCTTCACAGGTTAAACTTATAATTGTGAATATTTTGCTTAAATTATGGACAACTTAATTGCGGCGTGGCTCGTCGGACATAGCAACAGTAACTAAAGGGGGCGGGTCTTTGCGAACAGTCAATTGTATTGTCAGAAGGAAAACTGACAGCTCATCCAGTCAAACTGACAGATCAGCTTTATTTGTAGGGCAACCTTATGATTTGAAATGATTCGTTTCAGCCTTTTTGAATGGAAGTTCGCCAAACCGGAAGTGCCACCCATAATTCAAAACGCAGTAAGGTCGTCAGGAATAAGGTGGATAAGATGTGTTTTTCAGTTTTGTAGCTGAAACAGGATATTCAATGAGAAAAAAGTAGGTCTCAATTTTATATAAGAAGAATTGATTGGATGGTGGAAAGTGCCTAAATACCTTTTGTTTTGTTTTATCAACCCTACAAAAAAAAAAAAAGAGCTATGCAAGAGTGCGTTCTGTTGACTGAGGCTGTACTGTACCAACACTTCAGGTAGAAATTGTGATCAGATATTTTTTAAATCCTTATTTTATTTATCCAGTTAATCACAAGCAACTGGAAAAGTCATGTGGGGGAGCCTTGGAGTCAAAAAGGTTGAGAACCGCTGACCTAACACTGTTACACAAGTCAAGTTACAGGAACCTAGAGTAAATTAAAGAGTAGTTTAGTATATATTATTAATAATGTTGAGTTTTCATGTTGTGTTCAGGATCAGCGTGTGGTGACCAAGAGGCTGGGAGGGCTGAGAGAAGGAGAGCCGGAGAAGGACTGTGATCCTGGATCCAGTGTCTTCAGCATCGGGAGAGGAAAGAGACGGCAGCTGCTCGTCACAACGCCAGGAAACATCAAGGTGAGACCCAATCAACTTATTAGAGAGATTATTTTAAATTGTTATTTTATTTAATTTAATTTTTTAGTAATTTTATCATGTTGTCATTGTTATTTTTTTATTTGTTTCTATTTAGCTTTAATTTATTTTTATTAGTTTTAGCTTTAGTGATTTTAGTACATCAAATTAAACGTAAAACATTTAGTTGCCAAGGCTGCATTTATAATTTTCATTTGTTTTTTTAATTATAATATTAATATTTTATTTCCCACTTCACACTATGTGGTTTCTAGGTGCTTTAAAACCCATTTAAGTTTAATAATGTGACGTTTTTAATAGAGAAACAGTATATGCAATGAGAACTTGTAATGAGAAGTCAAAATAAAAGCTTGATGGTTTAATGGTCACTTCTTTTTATAATTACATTATTATTATTTTAAAACAGCAGTTCAATTTCTTATTTTGCTAATAATTTAATTTAGTAAAATAATAAGTTTAATGCTTCTTTTTATAAAATTTGTGCAAACAAGCATAGCAAACCTGGAGCTTTAAAGCGTAACTCTTGCCAAAATGCAACCTAGGGTCTTTTTGTGAATCTACCCGAGGCAAACTTTCGTTTAAAAGCATAATTAGGATGGAAACGCCACTTTTAAGATTGACCGTATTTACGTTTTCGGTCAAATTGCCTTTTGAATGGGAGTGCTTGGGGCACGACTATGATAGCATCAAAATCGCTTTTTTTAAAGCACTAAGAAGGCTCGACACAACATGAAACTGTGCTGGAAGTCTCACCAGAGGCTCTACACATGAACTCCAGCATTGAGAACATTGTTTGTGTACACAGAGTTTACTAAAAAGAAAGATTTTGAACAACTCACTGTCTCTGTGTCCGCCGGCATTCTGACAGACAAAAATAGTCGATCTCCGAATGCGAATGAACTGACTCTGAATTTTAGTATTGCTTCTTATATGAGGATCCTTTTTCAAATACAAGGTCAATATTGATTTTCACTAACGACAAAACAACAAATTATCCGTGAATTTATATGGAACTAAGCTTTAGAAGCTTTCCATCTTTACTCTCTTCCCTGTTACGGAGATCGACTATTTTTGACCGTCAAAATACCGGCGGACACAGAGACAGTGAGTTGTTCAAAATCTTTCTTTTTAGTAAACTCTGTGTACACAAACAATGTTCTCAGTGCTGGAGTTCATGTGTAGAGCCTCTGGTGAGACTTCCAGCACAGTTTCATGTTGTGTCGAGCCTTCTTAGTGCTTTAAAAATAGTGATTTTTGATCGTGCCCCATGCACTCCCATTCAAATTTAGGCAATTTAACCTAAAACGAAAATACGGTCAAACTTAAAAGTGGCGTTTCCATCCTAATTATGCTTTTAAACGAAAGTTTGCCTCGGGTATATTCACAAAAAGACCCAAGGTTGCATTTTGGCGAGTTACCCTTTAAAAAAATAAGAAATTTTTATCAGAAAAATCACAATTCGATTTGTTTTTCCCCAAATCGTGCAGCTCTACTCGTCAGTAACTCTCGTCAGACACTTGTGATAACCGGCATTAGACAGAGAGAATGAATTTAAAGGATGTTAGAGAGTGTTTATGTCATGTTGTTTCAGGGTAAGAGGGTGTTCGGGGAAAGAAAGGACCGGAACCGGCCCGTGAGTCCAGTGAGGTTGAAGTGTTGTGTTGAAGACGTGCTGGAGTCCGCCGCACGAGAGAGACGTCCTCCGTCCGCAAGGAGAGTCCCGGAGGTGAGCAGATGTTCTCTTGAGTTTTGACGGCCCTTGTTTAGCAAGCATGTGTCTGGGACGCCCTCTTCATTTGGTTCTCAAGCCTTGATGCTGTAAATAGATTCAGACCATGACAGGAGCCGGGTGTGTGAATGCTCATTGGGCCGAAGTTTGTGCGTCTGTTCAGCTGTTCTGGTGGATTCCAGACGCCTGACGTCACTGGATCACCAGCCACACCAAACACTGATTCACACTGTTTCTCTTTCTGTCTCGTCATTTGTTTTGTTTGGGTATTTTCTCTCTGCCCGTTTCACCGTCTGCTGTTCAAAAGTTTGGGGGTTTTGAAAGAAGTCTCTTCTGCTCACCAAGGCTGCATTTATTTGATCAAAATACAGTAAAAACTGTAAAAATGTCATATATTTTTGCTGTTTTCTATGTGAATATGTTGAAATGTAATTTATTCCTGTGATCAAAGCTGAGTTTTCGGCATCATTACTCCAGTCTTCAGTGTCACATGATCCTTCAGAAATCATTCTAATATGATGATTTGATGCTCAAGAAACATTTCTCATTATTATTCATGTTAAACACCGTTGTGCTGCTTAATATTTTTATGGAAACTGATTTTTTTATAAGGATTCTTTGATTAATAGAAAGTTCAAAGGAACAGCATTTATTTGACTTTTTTTTTGTAATATTTTCAATATTTCATAAATGTCCCTTTTTTTAATCAATTTAATGTGCCTTTGCTAAATTAAAGTATTTATTTCTTTTTCACAGTATTACTGTTTTTACTGTATTTTTGATCACAGAAATGCAGCCTTGAGCAGAACAAGCTTTCAAATGTTTCAGCTTTTCAAATTTCATTACTCCAGTCTTCAGTGTCACATGATTCAGAAATCATTCTAATATGCTGATTTTGCTGCTCAAGAAACATTTATGATTATTATTATCAATGGTAAAAACTTTTTTTTTTTTTTGCTGCTTCATATTTTTGTGTAAACGGTGATGCATTTATTTAAAATTTATTTGAAATGAATACGCCATTATAAGAAACTCAAACCCAGAAGTGATGGTTTAGTGTTACCAGGGTTCCCGCGGGTCCTTGAAATCCGTGAAAGTTTGTGAATCTGAAAAAAAATATTCAAGGTCCTTTAAAAATAGTCCTTGAAAGTCCTTGAATGTATTTTGTGCAAGAAAATCCACTAATGTGTTATTTCGCTCAAACTTTTGTGGCCTATGCATACTAGCTTGCTTGATTTACGTTAGTTACGCGCATTTACCCGTTAAATTAAGTGTTTGCTGCGTGAGGTACTTCACACACGATGGTTCACGCGCGATGGAACCTCAACGTTTGTTGTTGGACACAACAAATGTGAATTTGAGGGTATTGGACCTGGAAAGTCCTTGTAAGGTCCTTGAATTTGAAGTTAGCCAAGGTGTGGGAACCCTGTGCTACGTTTGTGTGATTTGTCTGTCAGATTGTCACTGACGTGTGGGAATGTGCGGGTGTGGACCGATGTGACGTTCAGGCCTGTTTTCCACCCAGCGGGGCTGGACTGTCTGGACGGCAGCTGCTTCTGTCCTCCGGCGTCTGAAAGGCCTGTATAATGCAGCCCATTGTGCGACAGACACGACAGGCCGAGCCGAAGCGCTTTATCATCAGAGCTTTTGTCTGATCGGCGCTCACAGACTCTTACACTGACAGAATGAGAGTGTGTTTCTGAGCGTCGGCGGCGTCTTAAGATATACGACTTCACTTAGCGTAAGCGTTTTACATTTTTTACAACAGAGAGACGTGTTATTTTGGTATTTTTCACATTCTGTTATATTTACATACTATTATATAGATTCATATTTTTAATTAGCTTTTTAATTTTAGTTTGTTTTAGTAGTTTTTTACGTGCTTTTGTCATTTTTATCAGTGTTTTCATGTTTATATGTAGCTTTTTTTATTACAATTTTAGTTTTTTTTTAAATAATTTTATAATAATATTTTAAATTATATTATAAACTATATATTATTATAAAAAAGTCCTTCAACTATTTATTTCAGTTAGTTGCCATGGCAACATTTCTAATTTCAGCATTTCTCATATATATATTATTTTTATTTTTTTTTCAGTTTTATTTAAATTCACGAAAGGTATTTTTAATAGTTTTATTTAACAATAACAACACTGGCCATAACACACTTATTGCTAGGGCAGTATTTTTTTAAATATTTCTATTTACCTTTAGTAATTTTAATTTTTAATTTTAATCTGATATTTATATGTTATTTACCCACAGCTTTATCTCAATTAACAGAAGTGATTTTTCATATTTTTAGTTAATTATAGCATTTTTTTATTATTATTTTAATTATTTAGCCATTTTTTTATTATTTAGCAATAATAACACTGGCCATTATACACTTTTTTTTTTTGTGGTGTGGTTGCTAGGGCCGTCTGGGTGGTTGCTAGGTTCTTTTAAACACATTTAAATTCTATAATGTAACATTTTCAGAGTGAAGAATTGATTGGATGGTGGAAAGTGTCTCAAAAAGCCATATTTTGATCCAAAACTCATATTTCATGTTACATTCATCACTGCTGTGTGCAGCAGATGCGCTAGTGGCCGACAGACAGACAGATCTTAGTAATGCGAGTGGGAGTATTTTGTATGTGATACAATATGATTCTCCCATAATGCATCAGTGCAGTTGAGTGCTCTGCCCTCACCGATCGCAGCATTCATCAAATATGTTTCCAGAAGAATGAAATCATGCCACATCCATAAATGTTATCGTGTGATGTCATGCTGTGATCATGATGGAGGAGAGAAGGCAGTGTAGCTCTTATATCTCTCTTTCTTTCTCAGCTCATTGTTTGCGATCATAATTAGCCATACAGTTTAATCTGCTCTTTCTTCTGAATAGGTTTATTGTGAGTGCAGAGGCAGCGTGCCAGTTCGAGAGACACTTTTGGTGTGTGTTTTAGTCTCGTTCGGTCACAGTAGTGTGTGTTTCTCTCTAGGACAGCATTTCTCTGCTGGTTTTGCTTCAGGAAAAAACACTTCACAATAAAGGTCACATTTGTAAACATTGCATGAACTAACAATGAGCAATATATTTATGCGGCATTTATTAACCTTATTGTTAAGTTAATAAAAATGTTCATGTTAGTTCACAGTAGCATCAACTAATGTTAGCAAATACATGTATTTATAAATGATGATATTAACATGAAGTTCATGTTAACAAATTAAACCTTATTGTAAAGTGTACAACATTATTAACATGACACGCTGAATATGAAAAATGAGTAGTTTGGTTTATAAATGTTGAATTTTAATGCTTCACCACATAAAACCATGATGTGTTCGGCAAAAACCTCTGTTTATTCTCACGGCAGGTGATTTTGTGTTGAATTTTGCCTGTCGCACAACCTGTCCATGTTGACATGTACTTCATTCGACTAATGCGACGGATGAATTTATGAGTTTAATTTGCACGCTTTGACGTCAACATCAAATGACATGGGAAGTGTTTCTCATACCGTATAAAATATGAGTTATTAAAACAAGTCTATTTATTTTTCTATCCCAACTACACACAACTAAATCATGGCTTGTTGCATTTTATCCTTGTTTCTCCTCTGCCGTCTGTGAATTTATCAGTCATTTCCGGGTCACAGAACCGCTTTATTTTATGCCACACTTTCAAAACTAGAGATTCTAGAGATTGTATGATGAGACCCTACTGATTTACAGATGAAGTCCAGTGTGTGTGTGTGTCTCATGGCTTTGTCATATCCAGCCCTGAACTTTAATGCATAGATCTACAGATCTAGAAGCTGTGATGATGATGATGATGATGATGATGACGGCGTCACTAAAGCAAGTGTACTGCTTGTGTTTATCCACATGAGGGCAGCGCATCCCTGCCAGTGTGTGTCATGTGCTTGTTCTAGATATGGTGACATAGGCTGCTAACTTCCCTATGTACGTCATTGCTTGCGTTGCATGAGTGCCCACTACTGGCGGAACCCTTGCAATAGGCTGAACTGGAACGAGCCAAGCCCTTGATCACTTAGAATCCACTATGGGGTTGATTTTATTATTTATTTATTTATTTATTTTCCCTTACGAAATTGTTTAATGGAGCACTCTATATGTTTATAGGTGTGTTTGAGTTGTTTAAATATATATATTTTTAAATAATTAATATATCATAGAGTTGTTTGTGGTGGGGTGAATTAAACGCAATATGCGTTGACGTCACAATCGTGTTGCATTGTGGTATATGGAGCTGCCTGAAGTGTACATGTTGGTGAACGTGATTTCACCAAGTACCACATGTTCCTGGATCAACATCTTTCCAATCAACCAATCAGATTTGAGGGACAAGTTTACAGTTTATGTCAAGTTTAGGCTTAGAACCAGGGTGAGGTGCTTCAACATCAGTGTTATTCACCTAGCATTTCCCTCTGAGTTTAGGGAAAAGTTATTGGTTAGGTTTAGGGGTAGGGATAGGGTAAGCAGGGTCCGAAATTAACTTTTTGGCTGGACTGGTAGATGCAAAAACTTGTAAAAATCCACCAGCCAAGCATACTTTTTACCGGCCAAAATAATAAACAGCCTTTTTTTGTCACATATACATTCATTTCAGTACATTTAATTGAGATAATAAGGTATTATGTTGAATACAAACATAAAAAATTGTCCAGAGCAAAATTTGAAATGTAGCCTATAATAAAAAAAATCTATATATTGATCAAAATGAGAGAAATATATGAAATTATTACTATCATTGGGGTGACTATCAATACTACTATCGGCCATGGTGTGTAAAGCATGAGCAGCCTGGCCAGCGGCGGAGTATGCACGATCCGCGAGTGCTGAAGACGTTCTGTACGGCTTATGGGTGCGCGGCCTTTGCTCTCCTTTGCTCTCCAATTGCCAGCAGTGGGAAGACACAAATGGGCGGCGATCGCTTCCTCCAGTGGCGGGAGCTTCACATATCCTTTTTCCTCAGCGCCGTCAACAGATGAGAGCGTTAAGAGGCAGAAGAGCGCGTGCGCGCTGAATATTTCATATTTTGGTATGAACGTTCACCCGCCAGTGTGGCGGATAGCCTTTTGAGATTTACTTCATTTGGCGCTTGGCGGGTGTTAATTTCGGACCCTGAGGGTAAGGACTAAATTTTGGGACAGGAATGTTATTCCAGGATCAACAAAATGATCCAGGAACATGTCTTACTTGGCAAAATCACGGTGACCAAGTGTACATATGAAGTAGACTTGCTCCCTAGGTCAAAATCGAGGGTCTGTCCATATAAACGAAGTGGAACGCACTTCAAAAATGGCGGCAGGGATTCCCCCGAGGTGAAGTGCTTAGGGATGTTCTCAAGTGCGTGTCTAAAAGTGGACTGGAACGCAGCCATGGTCAGATTCAGGCGTCACATCTTACCCCACTCCCCTTCTAAATATTCCTGTGGAGTGTGTGTGTGTGTGTGTGTGTATGCACCAGTAACAGTAAACTTCAGCTGTGGAATCACTGTTTTTGAAATCTGAAACGATCTTTTACACTGAGGTTTCAGTAACGTTGTCTCTCTGTGTGTTTGTTTAGGAGGACGCAGGACAAGGAGATCAGTTGAGTCGATGTGTAGGATCTCACGGTGTCCCGGTGAGAGTGTTTCCATCGCTCACACACGCATATTAAATTAAACGCACAGAGCTCAAAACAAAATGTTCAAATGCCACTAATCATGTTGTTAGGACAGCTAAATAAATTATTCATCAGCTTTTAAAAGGGAGGGAATAGACCTTATTCACAGCAGCACCATCTTTGATTTTTTTTAATGGGAATGAAAGCGAGGCTGTGAGGGACAGACATGCATCTCTTCAATGGGCTGTGCTGTTATTTCATGTGTTTTTGGATTGTTCTGCTCATGAAACACTGGAAAAATATCTTTCCAAGAAATTTCAGTTGACAAAAAACTCCCGGCAATATAAGCTGTGGAAAATTGTAAGTAATCTAGGAGCTTTATCCAGCTTTTTACAGCGGATGCCATTGGAAACACGGCAAGCCTGTCCCTCACAGCCTCACTTTCATACCTGTCATGGCGCTGCTCTGAATAAGGTCTATGAAGATATTGTTCCATCTTCCTTCCCATATCTTTGTGTTGGTCAATCAGACTTAATAGTAATTAGTCACAAATTCATTTGTCAAATTAGACCGTTTACACGTGCATGTGACAGACAAACTGCAGATTTTACGTGTAAGAAACGGGTATGATTTATGCATTCAGAAAAAAATCACGTAATAGCTTATTATTAAGTATTTTCATCTATTTGAGTTTCTCAAATAATCATATTATTATGAATAATCATTGTGAAAACAATTACATTTAATAAAAAGTATGAACATGGTTAAAATATGTCTGGCTGTGGAATAAGCAATATTAAAGAGGACCTATTATGCCCTTTTTAAAAGTTTTGATGTTGTTTTTATGCTCTACTAGAACAGGTTTTCACGCTTAAATGTTAAACAACACATTATTTTCCTCCATATTCTCCATTGTTGCGGCTCCTCTCTTCCCAGTCTGTCAGTAACGCTCTGTTTAGTTCCTGTCTCTATGAAGCCCCTCCTTCTGAAAAGCACACTGTGCTCTGATTGGTCGGCTGGATCAGTGTGTTGTGATTGGTCAAGAGCTTCGAGTGTGTTTGGGAAATGTCCCGCCCCTTTCCATAACCACCAGTTTAACACACTACTAACTAACTCAACCAGGCCCCGCCCCTTTATTCTGCGTATTAATTATTTAAATGAGGAATATTGTGACGTGTTCGTTCCCGGAAGAAACTCGAGACTACAATGGAGGCGTTTCAGGGAGTTCAGAAACACTGACACTGATATAGAGAAGAACATTACACACTAAAGAAAGAGGAACAAGGAAAAAATCCCTTTTAATTTTAAAATGTAAGAGATAGAAACAAATTGGATATATTTTGTTCTGTATTTGACACTCAAATGATCTCCTAGCTCTCTGAGGCCATCGCTGACCTGAGCATCACATCTAAGGAAGAACATCTTGAGTACCTGCGATGGAAGAAGGAGCGCGAGGAGATCGACCGAGAGCGCGTGGCCCGGCACAAAAACGCCAAAGGCCAGTGGAGGAGAGCCTGGGACATGGATAAAGCCGATCTGATGTAAGCCAGACAGACGCAAGTGCCTCAATTCTGTTCTGACGTGAGAGAAACTAACCTGTGTTGCCTTAGTTTGCACTTTGATTCAGTTTGAATTCTTCTTTGTTCGTTTTTTTGTTTTGTTTGTTTTGCATGTTTAACTGCCTCTTACATAAATTCCAGCTGTTGAATCGTCTCTGTGTCTGCTGTCTTACTGACACCTTCAGATCCATGAGTTCAGATGCTTCACTCATTTCTTTGATTTGTCCTAACTTAAATGCTTCATAGAATCATCATAAAACCTTTTGAAATGGCTTTCATTTTTGGCTGATGTTGTTGGTTAATGTTAGGGCGTTTTCACACCTGAAAGTCGTGAAGGTCCGAACCAAAGTTCATGTTTTGATGCATTTTATACATTCGGTAAGTTTTGGTTTGGTTTCACATTGCAATTATGCGAGCGCACTAAAGAACTTTACATGACACACTTGCGTCCTGTCGTCATCATCTATATGGGCTGCATCTTGACATTGATTGGTTTGTAAACGGACGTGCGTCTGACGTCAGCGTGATGTCAATTCGGTGGGTAACTTTGACAAGAATGAATGAACAGAGACATATCGTTGCCACTATACTGTTATTATTACGGCATTACTCCCTGCAGCACCAACTATACTCGAGGCTAGTTCACATTCGCCAAATGAACGTCCTCGTTGTGCGAACATTTTATGGTCGCCGGCAGGAAAGGAGGAGAAGAGCGAGCAATCCTGCGGGAACCACCGGAACTTCCTGTAAATGGTCTGAAAGTCCGAACCATACAGAAAATGCGTTCACACTAGAGACGAACCAAACCTTTGTTCAGTTTGATCCGGACCGAGACTAGCTCTTTTCGTCTGACCAAATTCCGTCTGTTTGGTGCGGATTGTGATCCGGGGGAGGTTTCACACCTGTGATTTTGATTCGGATCAAACTGAAAAGTTCTGAAAACCCGGACCAAACAAGGTAGGTGTGAAAGGGCCCTTAATGTTAACCAATAGCAGGGATTCACCGATATGAAACTTTTGGCCGATACTGATAACCGATACTTTGAAAGCCGATAACTGACATATTGGCCGAAAAATCTAAATCCAAATTTTTTTATAAAATTTTTGAGAGCCTGATTACTGACAATGTTCTCATTATAATTTCATGTAACTTATATGACAGACTTGTGTTGCACTGAACTGTATTTTCCCGTTTGAAGTGATTCCAATCATATTTCAAACAATTCAAAACCATCATGTTGAACAGTACAGTGCACATCTGAAGCTTCTCAGCTGAAGGAAATAATACATTATTTATCGGCTTTAATATATGGGCCAATTTTCGATAACATTGAAAATGAACATATATCGGCCAATAAGGTGGCTGATATATCATGCATTCCTAACCAATATTCAAATATCTATTTAGTCATTAGCTGTTTCCATCCACGTGTTTTTGTGCAAATTTTGAGATCTTGCACAACAACAAAAATTGCGCACAAAATCTTAAAATGCACACTATTTTTTTGAGGCAGATAGTTTTTTATTCCATAAGAAGACCATATAAACTGTGATGGAAACACATTTGCCAAATGAATTTCGCAACAAAATCTCAACAAGAGGAATCATGTAATTGAAAAGCTGTTAATGTTGTAGGTCACTGTTGTAGTAGCCAATAGATTCTGCAGCCTTTCTAAAATCTTGCCTATAGTTATATAGTAATTTGCTTGTTACTGTCTACATTTAAAGCAATAATATCAAATAATGATAGCTGTGAAAAGACACGTCACCATTGGGAAATGTGGAGGTGCACAATCCACGTCAAACTCACATTCAGGTCTAACTTAAATATCTTGTCTCGCTCTGAGAAAGGTCACATTATGGAAGGAAAATGGGTTTAATGAATGATCTTTGACCTTTTCGCTGCCCACATCAGTGAGCTGGACTCTTGTTTAATGTCATAGAGGTCATAAAAGGTCCTTGTTTTCGCTCGGATGACTATAAAGTTTCTTAGATGCCAAACTGCTCAAGACGTCTTGCCAGATCTTCTGTGTAAGTCTGATCTGCTTCATTTGTTTGATTAAACATGAGCTGATGTAGAAGAACTAGAACTTGAGTGGGAACAAGTATAAATAACGTTAACTCAATTTCATATATCTCTGCCTGTTAAAGTTGTTTACAGGGAAAGTTTATGAATCACGTCTCTTGGGCTTTTTAAGGTCAAATGTCTTGATTCAGTGAGGTCATGAGACATGGATGACTTTAATTCAAGTAATTGAATCAAACAGCACTAGACTATGAACTAAATGTGATGTGGATTATTAGAAGTAAAAAGGTCATGTAGTCTTTGTCTTCTGTTTGTAGCAGAAATTCAGTATATTTATTCCACACAGCATGCAGATTTACACCAGATTGAGTTTTTATAGCGCATAAGCATTCATATAAATGATCACCATAACATTACTGCATGGTTATTATGGTCAACATGAAAGCAAATTGGACTCTTTACATAAATAAATGTTCATCTTCATAATTTTTCATCACTAACACTTCATAACTAAGGGTTTTCTTAGCACAAAGGCTTTGTGAGAGTGTGTGTGTGAGAGAGAGAAGGTTTGGCTATACTTGTTATACTTATATTGAAGGTTATACTTGTGAGGGCCAAATGTCCTCACTTATGTAGTTAAATATTATGACAACTGACTAGTGAGGATATTTTATTGGTCCTCACTAGTTAAAAAGTCTTTTAAATCGGCCAAAACATGCTTTTTATTTAAAGGGGACCTATTATGCCAATTTTTTTCAAGATGTAATATAAGTCTCAGTTGTCCCCAGAATGTGTCTGTGAAGTTTCAGCTCAAAATACCCCACAGATCATTTAGTATAGCTTGTTGTAAATGCATTTTTGAGGGGAAGGAAAAACATGCTGTTTTCGTGCATGTATCTTTAAATGCAAATGAGCTGCTGCTCCCCGCCCCCTTTCCAGAAGAGGGCGGAGCCTTTACAGCTCGTGCCTCGGATGCTCTGACAAAAACTAAATCATCAGTTTGGTTTTGATCATCATTTCTACCGTGTTCACGCTCACGTGACATTTCAGTTCTTCATCATCATGAAAGTTTATTACCAGCATGCCATAAAGCCTTATCAATCTAAAATTCTGATATATGGTTTTCTGAGCGCACGAAGCTGGCTGTCAGATGTGAGTATTAAACTAAGTTCTCTTTCACGTCTTATTGAGCTTAAACTGTGTGTTTTTGACATAACCTTGTGTGTATTTGCAAAGTTCACGTATGTCTGTGAACATAAACAGCAGGGAAAGAAATCGCATACGTCTATTAGATCTGTGTATTTAAGTGAAAGCAGCGTAATATACTTACTGATATTCTGTTAATGTGAATCAAACAACAAAATAAAAACAGAAAATCACTCACTGCTCTTGACTGAACAACTTTAGTAGCTTTAATAAGAATACATTTCTTACTTGAATGCTCTGGCGAGGAGATAAACATGGCGGAACTGAGGGGCGGAGTCTATGCTAATAGGGCGGAGTCCGTCAGCAGTTGTGGGCGGGGCCTGAGCATATGTACCGTCATATTGCATAGAAATTGCAAACAGCTTATTCTGAGACACTGCTTATTTATGGGGATTAAATAAAGGAGTGTGTGGATTTTTGCCATTATTGGGTGGTTGTGTACACACACTGCCAACACATTTATGTTCAAACACCATGTTTTATGTTGTTATGTTCTGTGATGTGTATGGGTTATATCATTAACCTGATATAAAATCAATGGAAGTCTATGCAATGTCTTCACTAGTGAAACGAACGTGTGTGTGTGTGTGTGTGTGTGTGTGGTCAGTAATGTCACCAACAGTGAGTCCTCACAAACCTGAACATGCCGTACCACAAACAAGACTTCAGGCCAAATGTTAACAAGTGTCTGGAAGTCTTCAGTGTTTCATATGGGTTCCTCTGAAATAAATAATCTTCCCTATTGAGTGGACGGGGACAAGAGGATATTTTTAGGGTGCTTTGAATGCCTTGCCTTATTTGGGTGGGTTTACGAACACTAGAGGACTGTTCAGGGCAGCGAAGCTGTTTTGTGGGAGGTAAAACACTTGATCAGTGAACGTCCAGTACAAGTGTTCATGTCAGAACAGTTTTTCCAGCCAACTATCATCCCTGGATTCAAGTTCTGTTTGGGTAAATCTCATGAAGAAATATCCAGATCATGTTTAACTCCAAAATCAAGAAAGAAATTGTCATTTTAAAAAGTTATGGAAAGAAAAGGAGGTCTCTAAAGTCTTAAGAAGAGCCTCCTGTCCAGACACTACTATTGATTTAAAATAATTGGTCAACCAGCTCCATCTGGTAGCCAGAAATCAAAATCTGCACCAATAACCATCATAAACCAGTCAGTGGCAGCACTAAAATTCATGCTTCTGTAAGCCAACTAACACATGCACTTGTAGTGGCACATTGAGCTTGATTTGCATGGTATGTTGTTGGAGTTGTCAGTGATTATTTTGTGTTGATGTTCAGTTGCCGCGTGTGTTTTTTCCAATATGTTTTATTTGTAGGTTCTCTGAAAAGGAACGTGGAGGAACGTCAAACAGAGGTGAATGTTTTAATTTTCAGATGAAACCCATTTACAGCTGAGATCGAGATACTAATCAAGGAGCAAATGGTATATTTATTATTCTCTCTGTTGAAGATTGGGTCTTACCGTATGTAGTGTGTAATTACTGTATTTTCTGGGTTAATTATATTTGATTTATAGGAGGTCAAAACGGCAGAAGAGGAAATCTGAGATCGGAAGAATCCAGAGGTGCGTAAAGCCAAAAACTCTTGGCCTAGAAATTGATTGAATGACATTAATGAGTTGTTCTCAAACCTTTGGAATACTTTGATGGATTGGAATCTGTAGATTCGAGCACATCTAACCAAAATAGACCAACCAAGTACTAGTTAGCAGTACATTTAATGATGGGACGCTCAGAGCTTTATTACAATTGTGAATCGGTGATTGAAATGAAACATGAAAAACAAATTATGGATAAATAACGTTCATGATTTCTAAAAGCAAAGTCATTTCTGTACAATAGGAAATACAATCATTATATTTCAATCCGTCTTTAATTTCTTTCGTTTTACATTTTCTAGCATGTATTATGTGTATAATATACCACTAATGATATTTTTATAATTTTCTTAATAGGCAGTTATGACAGATCACATTCAACACTGCAATAAAATTCAAGCTCAGTTTTTTATTAGACGCCTTAAAAAACCGAAACAAATTTCTGAAAAAATGAAACATTTCGTAGGGCGTTATTATTGTTAAAATTTTAATAAATTATTAAATCGTTTAACTTTTGTGAATTCAGTTGATTACATGTCCTTTTTGGTTTTTAAAATTCAATGAAATCATTCAATTGGAATCCAGGAAAATTAAAATGGAAAAAAACAAGCTTTGTGAATTGATATTAGGAATGAAACATGGAAAAACAAAATATGAAGTTTATAAATTCTAAAAGTCTTTTCTGTGATATAATCATAACTATAATTCATCCATTTGTTTATTCATAATTTGTTTTTCCATGTTTCATTTCTTTCCAAGTACATTTTCTAGCATGTCGTGTGTATATTACTAATGATTTTTATGTTATATTAATTATATTATATTATTTTCTCTTTAATAGACAGTTCAAAACACTGAAATAAAATTAAATCTCAGTTTTCATTGGAAGAAATATTATAAAAATGTATTGTGGCACTGTGTGATTAATAATATTCAAAACTTTATTGTAAATTTGAAACTTTAAAGATTATAAACTGGTAGTCAAGTTGACGTCACATTCTGCATTATGTTGATTTGTTTGGGATTTTCTAGGCCGACACAAAGCGTCTGAGAAGAAGGGGAAAAGTGTCCCAGTGGTGGGGAGTAAAGCGAAGGGTAAAGACCGTCTAACGGGTCGAGCGAGGAGGTAAACTGACCTCATACTGAATTGTTAAAGTGCTGAACCGTTTACAGTAACATCCTGCCACATTTCACCTCAAATCCATTAACACAGACTCAAATGATGATGGGAAATGCTTTTCAGAGGGATTTATGGTTATGAGCATTTCCACTCCCACTCAGCATTAACGTTCAACCACAAACTCATCCGATCACATGACCGGATGATTTATAATGATACAATTCATCTTTTAAAATCTCATTAAGTTCAAAGCAGTTCCTTGTTATCATACAGTAAACGCACATTCACTTGCTCATTAAACACAGTAATTGAACAAAAAGCCCAAACAAATGTTTTGGTAATCAGAAGCTATTGTGATGCTGTTATAGAAGATGGATAAATTGTGGTTAAACTTCACAATAAGGTCCTGTAAGACTTGAGAAATTAGAAAATGCCGGGCAGTCCGGTTGAGGAACGACCACTCCCTGAGAAGACAAAAGGACCTTTCTGGAAATTAACATTCGAACTCTCTCTTGTGAAACTTGCATCACCATTCGAGACGCAAGTCTCACCTAAGCATCATCCTAATCTACAGCTCTTTCCCTTGACCCCCCATTCCCCCGTTCGTTCGTTCTCTCTCATGCTGAAATTCACCCAAACATCTATATGGTTTAATGTGAACAATTATCATACAACACTACACATGTTTGGTATCATTTGAAATGTCTCAGTGCGACTGGTACAAAGGGTCTCATTCCTAAAAAGGTAATAAGGTTTATCAAAGGTAAACCAAAAGGGTAATAAGGTGTGGAGAGTTTAGAGATATCTTGTGAACAGCTGTGGGTGTGCCCCCATGTAAATCAACCTCTGTCCCCAGTAAGTCTGGGACTAATGCAAATTCCCACTGTGAGCTCATGTTTACATTTGAAAAGAGGTTTCTGCCTTGGTCTGAGTATTTAGGGAGATGCTGAAGAGGGTTCATCGCGCGATCCTGTAACTCAGATCAGCACATAATGTTGAAGGACCTCAAAGACTTCAGCATTATGTATTTTTCTAAATCTTGGGTTTAGCCTACATCTTTTACTCTTTATCTCTGAGTATTTTGATGTTATTGTATTGATTATCTTTGAACTGATTATGAAATTGGCTCGATGCCTTTACCTGACATAATACAATTGTAAACATTTGATCTTATTCTGACTTGTTCTGAAATTGTTTTCCCAAGTAGATAAAACGGATTCGTTTGTTATTGCAAAATCTGCGTCAGATTAGTGATGACTAATATTTGGCACTAATTCAAGTGTACTTGGTTTTGTAAAGACAAGAAGTGAATTTCCGTTTAGGACAGCAAATGCTGTTTGACCCCAACCTAAATCTGTGTGTGTCTTACCTCTGTTTTAATGTAATGTTACTTTAGATAAGTGTACATGGGAAACCACGGCATGGCCAATCCAAAGCTATTATAAGAGAAGTAATATTGGTCTGCTTATATCTGTAGTAGTGGCCATACCTCTACTGAAGTAAACGTTACTTTAAATTCGATATCACAATATCTTTGATTCCAAAACATTTGCAATAAACAATTACCATGTTGAATGAGTAAATTAATGTCCATTTACTCTATGATAACAAGGAGTTGTTTTAAAATCATAAATAAGATTGTAAAACATTTCTTAATTTTGCCCTCAGGTGGGATGCTAAAGAGCAAGAGGAGCATTTGCAGGTGATTTTTATTATAGTTATTATTACTGCCACAGTAATAAACATTATGGGATGAAAATGTGCTTAATTTTTATGGAAATAATTTCACAATTAAATATATTAAGTTTCAATTTGTTTTTTATTTCAGACTTTTGATTTAGATTTTTGGGCTAACTTCTGGATATTATTTGCATGTTTATGTGCCCGATAATCGATATCCAGAACCAATATTTATGATAATGGTCTGTCTTGTGTGCAAATCACAAAATACCCACAAGATGACACCATTTATCGGTGGATCCCAAATTACAAAACCGATATTCAAGCATTTTTCCATCATTGAATATCGGTTTTGTAATATTGGATCCACCAATAAATGGCGTCATCTTGTGTGTGTTTTGAGATTTGCACACAAGACAGACCATTATCATAAATATCGGTTAAACCGATTATCGGTGTTTTTGTTTTCTTGAAATTTTGAGGTTAAAGAGATTTTAATATTTCATGTCTTTTTTAATACATGTATTCGTTGGTTGATTTCTGCCAGGTTTATCCAGACAGCAGTCTGCAGGAGTTTTTAGAGGAGCTTGACGGTCTTTGTGCTCCTGAGAGCGTCAATCCAGAGACTGACATTGAAAACACAAAGTCATGTGAGTCTGAAGAGTCAATGAAAGCAATCAGTGCCATGACCTCCAATGGGACGGCGGACCAGAATGGACGCGTTTGTACAGAAATTGCTCATTCGGAGCCGCTTTCTCTGAAGGCCACTGAGAAAAAGGTCCGCTTTTCTGAGAACCATGACAAGAACAAGTCAGAAACCGAGACCAGTGCTCTGCAAGCGGCCTCACTGATCACGAACGTCCCTGTTGAAGACGACGAACAAACATCGGCACAAGATGACAACGAATGTATCCAGAAAGAGATAAAACCTCCGTCTCCGGAGCAGGAAAAACTCTCAGAACTGAATCCAGCCACTGAAGGAAGTGCGACGGAACCATCGTGTCCTAAACCTGCAGATGTTGGTATATCAGCAGAACCGGACGAGAACAAACCCGTTGAACACGGCAAGAGCTGCTCTTCTAGAGGAAACGGTACGAAACACTAGCTGCGTTTCCATTACCCTTCAAATTGCGCAAATTGAAATTGAAAATACGCCCAATGGAAACACGTCAATTTCGCAAAAACTCCCACTGATCGCAAAAAAGTTTTCCCGCTCGCATGAGGAGGTTTTTCAGGCAATTCGAAAACGAAATATTTCGCAAAACCGCACTGGAAACAGTTTTTGTGCATTTACAGTCACCTGACGTAGATGATGCGGTGTGTTTGGACAGAATAAGAGACCGAGCTCTTTATTAAATTCATAAAAGACAAAAGAATGACAGGAATACTGGATTCTAAACCTCAAATAAATGCCACAATCAAGAGCCCGACGCAGATCTGAGGGAGAAACACCCAGAAACTCCTCATATGAGCCACTCACAAGTATAATAAGGGTCGTTCCTTACCATTAATGCTTGGAAAACACACATACATCTCCTTCCATTAATAATAATGGCCAGTGCAGTAGCTGGGATATAGTACATAAACCTACCAACGTCCGTTGCAATGGTTTTTGGACTGATTTTACTTATTGCGAGAGGAAAAAATGAAGTTTTAGTCGCATAACATCGGTTAATGGAAACGCCGTCATTTCGCAATAGTTTTTTGTCGACATTTAGAAAAAATCGCAAAAGTTTGGCGCAAATCTGTAATGGAAACGCGCCTACTGGCTGTGTGAAACTTGCTCCAACACTGGAATACACTACACCACCTTTGCTCAGATTTGCAGTCTAGATGAGTCAACAGTAGTTGCTGAAAGTCTGTGCCAGTTTTCAGATTTTCAACGTCTAATAGACGACTTTTTGCTCTCTGGGTCAGTCGTTTAGTGTTTGATGCCCAGTTTATTTACAAAGTCGGCAAGTGTATGATGCCTAGTGTTTCAAAATCTGTTCACATAATGTATATATTTGTATGAATGTATATAAATGATAATGTATAAACAAGTCAAAATTTTGGAAACATTAAGGTTTTTTAATGATTTCTTGATTTCTCTAAGGCCGGGTGCACACTGTGCGATTTGGCCGTCTGAGACACATTTAGCAAGTCCTAAAAGAATCCTCTGATCATATAGGCTAAAATCTGAAGTCTTTCATCGTTAGTTTGACATGTTCACCGACAGCCGATGACCGTTGTGATCAAATTTTACCTCAGACGAAATTCTGGCGGTGTCAGATTTGACTCAGAGTCCTGCAGTGAATCTCCTACGACCACCGTCAAATTAACTTCGTTTTTCAAGACTGTGACCAAAATTAACATTAGAGATTTCTTTGTAGCCACCGTTTCAATCCCGCGTGTAACGCAACTCACTGTCACTGAACGTGTCATTGATTGATGTTAAACTTAAGACAAGTTTTCTTGCGTGCGTCCGTTTTTAACACGTCTTTACAGTCCGACATTAATGACAACTGAGATCTTACTCAGTGTGACATGGCTTACAGCGATGATCATGTTCGTACAGTCTGACAAACAACAGTTGCAAAGGACTATTATAAATAAGGCTTAAGGCTGCATTTCTTTGATCAAAAATACAGTAAAAACAGAACATTTATTAAAATTTTAAATAACTGTTTTCCATGTGGATATATAGTAAAATGTCATTTATTCCTGTGATCAAATCTGCATTTTCAGCATCATTACTCCAGTCTTCAGTGTCACATGATCCTTCAGAAATCACTCTAATATGAGGATTTGATGCTCAAGAAATATTTCTCATTATAATTCATGTTAAACACCGTTGTGCTGCTCAATATTTTTATGGAAACTGATTTTTTAATCAGGATTCTTTGATTAATAGAAAGCTCAAAAGTACAGCATTTATTATAAATATAACTTTTTTGTAATATTTATTAATTTCAGAAAATGGCTTTATCAATTTAATGCTCAATTAAAATATTTTATTTATTTTTCACAATATTACTGTATTTTTGATCAAAGAAATGCAGCCTTGTTGAGCAGAACAAGCTTTCAAAAACATTAATGTTTCCATATACATATTAAACTTAAAATATATATTTTCTATAGAGATAATCAACTTTAATTTTTACTTTTTTTTTTACTTGTTTTTAATTCGATTGTCACTTATAACGCTTTAACAAAGACTTTTTTTTAATCCCTATGGAAAAAATGAACAGGAAACAATACTTCCGGAACCAACTCGGACGCAAATGCACTGTTATAAACTCAAATGATTGCGATGCACAGCAGGTTTTGGGAGGTTGTGCATCCTTGTGTTTTCACTGAGATCATGTGTGTGTGTGTTTTCTCTCTCTCTCTCTTGCAGAAGAACTGATGGACTCGAGTCTGTCTGTCCTGAATCTGGATCCGGGCGATGCTCTTCCCGACCACAACACCAGCGCTGATATGGTGAGTGTGCTGCATTAAAGCATCAATCCTCATTTGACTTGCAGATTTGAAGTGTCCCACCTCACAGGATTTAGCGGCCCACTGAAACTCCATTATCGAGCTGAAGTGCTTCAGAAATACCCTAGGAAGCAGCACTATATATGTAACCAGGCCACATATTCAACCTGCGAAGTAAAAGAGCACACTTACATCCGCTTTAAAGTGTTTAAATGCAACACTAAACTCTATTTCTGCCTCTTTTATAATAAACTAGGGCTGCGTGATTTGGGGGGAAAAATAAAATGTCTCTGTTTTTATTCCAGGCAAGAGAGAATGGGAAAGTTGTTTAGATGGAAATGATGGAGCGAAACTTCATGCACTAAAACCAAAACAGAAGAACGAAAACATGCTCACGTGACTCTTTAACCTTCTGTGTTTGGAATATTTAATTGGGAACGTTTGTCATTTATTGGATGCTGAGCGTTGAAAACACTGGTTGGCAAGTGACGTTCTGATTAGTTTATCTTCTCGTAGATTGTTAATGCTTCAACGCACAGGTAACCGTTATCTGATCCACCAAACCCAATTTTTTGGGGTGGTTTGGTGGGGCTTTAGTCTGAAAGCACTACAAACAACTTGAATGTGTAACTTAATGAAGTTTAGCAGAACAAACCCATTTATACAGCACACTAACTGACTAACCTAGTAGCAATCTTCATCAGAACTCATATACGTCAATGAAAATCAAACCTGACAGATGCTGATCTACTTCACAAGCACACGTGTCATGGGATTTTGTGTGGATAGTTCACAAGGATCGTTCAAGTATGTTTATTAGCACTTTATTTTGTATGAATGATCTGAAAAGTTACCAGAAATAAAACCTTTTGTTTGGTTTTATTGTCTAATTCAACATTAAGGACGTTTACAGTCCTTGCAGATTCAATTATTTTGTTTTACAAAAGACTGCAAGAATGTTTACTAGCTGAACATATTTGTTAGTTTAGCAGGTATAGTTGTACTTTATGTGGCAATGAATTATCATCAAACTGATGTTCATCCTCACAACATTTCAGTGTTTAAACGTTACCGTTTGAAGAACACGTGACGTGACTAAGATTTGATTTTTATATTTTGCTGACACTTTCATTAAGTATTTTGTGTTCATTTGGTTTTGAAATGAATGTTAAATAAAAAATAATAAGCATTAAAAACTTTACGATGCTTGCACTGATTCCACTGCTCAAAGTGTTTGTTTTTTCAACCATAACAATCATCAGTTGTGAATTAATTTAGTTGTTAAATGCTAAAAATTATACATGCAACACACCTTTTTATTTAGCTACCTTTAAAAGGTATATTAGATATTAAATTGAAAGACATTTATTACATTCAAATGACACAATATTAGGGTTTCACATTAATAATGTGTTTGTGGTGTGTGTTTGTTAGAGAAGTTCTTAAATGATATAAGGTTTATATACATATAAACATATTTTGCACTGCAGTCCATTAAAAATACACTGAATTCTCTTTAATTCCCTGTTGATAAAGCCTCTATTTTGGTCCATGTCCTGTTTTACCATAGAAGGATATAATGGAACTTTTACTTGCGCACATGAACTCTCTCTCTCACACACACACACACACACATATATATATATATATATATATATATATACACACACATATATACATATATATATATATACACACACACATATATATATATATATATATATATATATATATATATACACACACACATATATATATATATATATATATATATATATATATATATACACACACATATATATATATATATATATATATATGTAATATGTATATGTGTGTGTGTGTGTGTGACCCTGGACCACAAAACCAGTCACATGGGTCAATTGTTTTAAATTACATCCATATACATCACCTGAAATCTGAATAAATAAGCTCTCCATTGATGTGTGGTTTGTTAGGATTTGACAATATTTGGTCGAGACACAACTATTGAACATCTGGAATCTGAGGGAGCAAAAAAATCGAAATATTGAGAAAATTCGTCTTTAAAGTTGTTCATTTATGTTGGCAGTTGTGCTGCATTCACTCACAAAAATACATGTTTTATATATTTATGGTAGGAAATTTACAAAATATCTTCATGGAACATGATCTTTACTGAATATCCTCATGATTTTTGGCATAAAAGAAAAATCTCATTTTGACCCATACAATGTATTGTTGGCTATTTCCTCAAATAAACATGTGCGACTTGTGACTGGTTTTGTGATCTAGGGTCATATATACATATATATATATAGAGAGAGAGAGAGAGAGAGACTCACCGGCCACTTTATTAGGTACACCTGTTCAACTTCATTAATGCAAATGTCTAATCATCCAATCACATGACAGCAACTCAGTGCCTTTAGGCATGTAGACATGGTGAAGATGATCTGCTGAAGTTCAAACTGAGCATCAGAATGGGGAAGACAGATGATTTAAGAGACTTTGTACGTGGCATGGTTGTTTGTGCCAGACGGGAGTATTTCAGGACCTGCTGATCTACTGGGATTTTCACAGTTCTGTGGCTGAAAATGCCTTGTTGATGCCAGAGGTCAGAGGAGAACGACCAGACTGGTTCAGCTGATAGAAAGGCAATAATAACTCAAATAACCACTTGTTTCAACCGAGGTGTGCAGAAGAGCATCTCTGAACACGTCAAACCTTGAAGCAGACGAGCTACATCAGCAGAAAACACACCGGGAACGCTCCTGTCAGCTCACAATAGAAAACTGAGGCTACAATTCACACAGACTGGACCATATAAGATGGCACAAGCATTGCCTGGTCTGATGAGTCCGGATTTCTGCTGCGACTTTCATGGTCGGGTCAGAATTTGGCGTAAAATCCATGAAAGCATGGATCCATCCAGCCTTGTCTCAGCGGCTCAGGCTGCTGGAGGTGCAATGGTATAATGGATATTTTCTTGGCACACTCTGGCCCTCTTAGTACCACTTGAGCCTCGTTTAAACACCACAGCCGTCCTGAGTATTCAAGCTGACCATGTCCATCCCTTCATGACCATCTTCTGATGAGAATAACACGCGTCACAAAGCTCAAATGAACTCACTAAAGTCAAACGACCTCCACAGTCACTAGATCTCAATCCAATACAGCAGCTTTGGGTTGTGGAGGAACATCATGGAAAGGCAGCTGACAAATCTGGAGCAACTATCATGTCAATATGGACCACTATCTCTGAGCAATGTGTCCAGCACCTTGTTGAATCTGTGCCACGAAGAATTAAGGCAGTTCTGAAGGCAAAATGGGGTCCAAACCAACACTAGCAAGGTGTTCCTAATAAAGTGGCTGGTGAGTGTGTGTGTGTATATATACATTACTTTCAATGAAACACATTAAATCCATCAATTAATGCGAATTCCTTCCTTACGTTTTGTGGAGTTATTTCAGGTAAGCTGTCTTGTTTCCAGCTATCCACTTATTTTAATTATTATTCTTATTAGGGGTTCAAGCATGAAATGCTGAAACCCTATTGCAGTGGTTCCCAATTCCAGTCCTCGGGACCCACTGCTCTGCACATTTTGTATGTCTCCCTTATTTAACACACCTGAACCAGATCATCAGCTCATTAGGAGAGACTCCATGAACTGAACTGAGTGTGTCAGATAAGAGAGACCTACAAAATGTGCAGAGCAAGGGGTCCCGAGGACGAATTGGGAACCACTGCCCTATTGTAATTGTAAGGATTCGTAAAACCCATCGTGCAGGCCAAACCGTAAGGCCTAGAGACTTGAAACCTGGCCAGATGGTAGGCCTCAGTTTGGGGATAACCTATCAGAGTATGACCCCGATTGGCCCATAGGTGGCGCTACAGCAACCAAAAGTACAACATCGCTCATAACTCTTGGACCATTTGTCCTAGACTCAAGTGTCTTACAGCACTGTGATCCCTGGCTCAAGGCGGACAAAATGGCCAATTTCGATTTAGGCAGGTAAAATTTTCCGCTATGTCGAATTTTGTCCGAAACCTACTTTTGCGAACTAGTCCCTGGTTTTTCGCCCGATCGGAACCACACCAGTCTAGGACAATTCTCTGGACTCAAAAAAAAGTTGAACTTTTGCATTTGGCTGGCTGTAACAGGGTCATTTAGAAAAGGGGCGTGGCAAAATACACTCAAAAGCCTATAAATCCTAAAGGAAAACTCAGAACTTCACACAAATTGATGAGCATATGTGTCATAACATGGTGAAGACGCACGCAGAGTTTCATGCAGATCGGACCATAGGTGGCGCTATAACTGTTAAAAAGCTTTAAAACCATATATTTCCTATGGTACATTGCCTGTTTTGGCTGTAAATGGTCTTTTCCATCTATTATGTCAGTGGTTACATGCTTGCTAAATAAAACTTAATAACTTTTGATGCTTTTGTGCTTAAAGGCTTTAAAGGCCTTAAATGCTTAAATTAAGAACTGATAAAAATGTAAAAAATGTGTACCTTGAATGCAATGTAAGTCGCTTTGGATAAAAGCGTCTGCCAAATGCATAAATGTAAATGCTTGAACCCCGATAAATGCTGCTTGCAGCTTTTATTATTATTATTATTATTTTCCAGCCTTTCGTTGTTTTGACCTGCTTCTCTCACCTGATCCATTAAAGGGAGCGTAGCTTATCACATTTGATAATTATTTTGATGCAAGTCGATTTACTCAGGCATATTTTCACGTGCTAAAGCAATCATTGCCGTGGAGAGTTACTGACAGTAGAATTAAAATAACTCACTCCGCTGGAAATTACATTTGTGTAAGATACCAAAAAAAATTCAATAATATGTTGTGTTGTTTTGAACGTGCGGCGCTGCCTCAGACCTCTGCGTTCTGTTTAATAGAGGATCTTTTGGGATTAGTGTCTTATTATTTTTTAAAAGCCTCCCATCGGCCGGTTGCTCTGGAAATCACTCCCTGTTCTCTTCAAACACGGCTTTGTCTTCTGTTACTCTTTTAATTACCCTTTTCCAGCAGGCATGCTCGGGGACGGCATCATCCTCGGGGACCGGTCACATGACTCATGACTCATGGTGATGATTTGGATGTTAGATGAAGGTAGCTGAATCTTCTTGTGTTTGGTCAAATGTTATACTCGTGTCTAGAGAAATATGCAAGTGCCTTAAACGAGAGTGAAACATCACCCAGTGAGCATTGATGTAGGCAATATAAAGGCAACGGAAGCTCAATTACATCACTAGCACTGATTCTTGGTGTAAACATCACTAATGCATTTCACATGTATTCAAGTTAAACTGTTCTGAAACCATCCACAGTAAGCAGGTGAATTGGTAAAAGGTGAGGGTATCATGATTGGGTAAAAGATGGGAAAATTTTCATGAGGGAATAGTCTTAACAGCTTAAAAATCACACTTCTCAATAAAAGATTGCAAAGAATTTAGCCATCTATCATACATACTATTGTGAAAAAAATCAGGGAATCCAGAGAAATCTCAGTGCATGAAGGGAAAGGCGTTAAGCCTCTGTTGAATGTGAAAGACGTCATTGCATGAGAAACCATAATGCTACTGTGTTAATTACAGCCACATGCGCTCAGGAGTACTTTGAGAAAACCGTTGACACTTAAAGTCCCCCTGTGGTGAAAATAAAAAATTGTATGTTTTTAATATGCTTTGAGACAAACCATGTGTAAATTCATAAGTCGACACCATTGCTGAGTATTTCCTCCTTAAAACTGCAAAGACAGTCTCAAAAACACGCTTTGAAATCGCTGGTGTTTCTGACGTCACAAACTACCTTGTAACCAATCAGATCAACGTGTGATCGTCAACCAGTGGATCTCTGAGCTGAGTGAGTGAGTGGAGGCGGGGCTCATTTGCATATTCATAGAACCGCGAATACTAAATGAGGCAAGGGTGTCGAGTTACATTCAAGATATTTTAAGGCATGAAGACATTTTTTTCAAGTACAAAATGCTTAAATATGTCCTTTTGGTGACCAAAGATGAGTTTTAATGGATACAATTATTGACTACAGGGGGACTTTAACAGTCTGACACTGCATCAAGAAATGCAAATTGAACCTCTGTTACGCAAGGAGAAAGCTATACTTCCAAAACACAGTGGAAATGTGTGCTGTGTTCAGAGGAATCCATGAAAACATATTTGGATTGTACAGAGACATACAGTGCCATTTGATGACATCTTTCCTGGGAAGCAAGACAATGCCAGGCCTCATTCTGCACGTGCTACAACAGAGTTGTTTCTTAGTCATTTTACACTCCAGTCCAGATCTGTCTCCAATTGTAAATGTACAGCCCATCAATGAAAAGGACAATCAGACAATGATGCCCACGCACTGTTGTGCAGATGTCTTAAATCAGGCGAGATTGGGCAAAAATTCCACTTGCAAACTTCCTCAATATCCTCAATTCCCAAAACGAATAAAAAGTGTGTTGCAGCCGTCAAAATTGGTTTATATTTACAGTGCAATTATGGTGATCAACATTGGAAATCTTTCTTTGTATGTTTGTCAGTTAAATAAAGGTTCAAGAGAATAAAAAAAATCACAGATTTTATTGCATTTTTACAAAATCTCCCAACTTTTCTGGAAATTGCCAGGATTTGAATAAGATTTCTTACCCTGGAAATCCAGAGTTCTCGCGAGAGCACAAGTTGAATTTGCTCAGCGAGTTACTCTGGTGTTGAGTAATGATGCTCATTAAATATGCCCTTGTATCCGAGCTGCACCAATCACATCGGGTTATCTGATATAGGCGGGCCAGAGGCGAGATGACGACAGCGCTGTGACATCGAAGTCATTAGTAAACATTGCAAGATGGCTATGGATGAACACCAGTTGTTTGAAACGGCTTTGGCCGCTACAATGAACGAGTTAGACTTGGCTTTTTATCTAAAAGAGGAACAGAAGACGGTGCTCGAATCCTTCCTTTGCAAGAAGGACGGTTTTGCTGTTTTGCCGACCGGATACGGCAAGAGTCTAATCTACCAGTTAGCTCCGCTGGTAGCTAAGCGATAACTTGTTGTGATTGGTCGTAGTGTTACCCAATTGCGTGCAGTGAGATTTTCAAACGCATGCTTGGTGCCTCGAGCTGGCCGAGTTTCATTAGTCGACGCCAGACCATTAATCTTTCAGATTTGGGTCTGGATTTCCAGGCTAAAGATTTCTCTCAAAATTCGAACTTCATTTACGCTGTTTTATCTTACCGAGGGTTTCAGCACAGACACTATCATTATGGACAATTGCAGAGCTTTTTATAGTAAAACCAAGACTTTTCAGCCCTACAAAGAGGCCGTGGTGCTTATCCCACCAGTTATTCTAGAAATGGGACAGAAAGCCTCGCAAAATCCACTTAGTTCCAGTGCCAGAAATAAGTGTTGATTTGGCCCGGTCCTGCCGGAGTCTTTCCTCGTCTCCTGGCAGTGCTCATGCTGCAGTGCGGTGGAAAATGGCTCCCAGGTCTCTCGGCACACATTAGATTATATCATGTGCACCTGCAGCTGTGAACTCAGACGGCGTGATGAAGCCGGTCCCGAGCGCTGATGGGAAATGAGGATCAGTAATGGATGGGCTGGGTTACAGCACTCTTCAGCAACACTTGTCTCTCGGCTTGATTAATAATGCATTTCTGTCCGTTCTGACTGATGATCATTGAAAAGCCCATTATGAGCATCTTTAACATAATCCTCCACTTTCTCTCAAACACAAGCTTTGACTGGTTCTCGGAGGATTTTGCTTCGGGATGCAGACCAAACACTACATTGTTCATCATACAAAAGTACCTAAAATGTCCTTAAAATCAAACTGGAGGATTATTAATAGTGGCATGAACTGATTGAGCTAAATATGCAATATTAATAACATTATGAATGCACAAAGAACATGAGAAGATTTAGCAGACTACAAACATTGGGTTCATTTTGTATTAGAAAATATCATAGAATTTGACTGGAAACATGACTTTTGGCATCAATAAAAGATATGGTTTATTTGGCTAAGCAGCTATACATGATTTTAAGGTTAGTTGTGTTTAGTTATTTGCATTGAACATCGGTTTGAGAACCACTGATTTAACTTGCATGCATGCCGTTAAATCTTTGGTTTGTATTCGTACTTGTATGAAACATTTCAATTGATAATATGCATATGTGCTTCTTTTTGAGTAACATGCACATTTGAAATCTAATAAAAAAATTGTTATTTTGATTAAGACTTTCAAGAAATATTAAAATTGTACATTTTTTAAGGAAATGCATGGTGATTGTCCATGCAAAACACACTGTCAATGATGCTATATGGTTGCTAGGGTGTTCTCAAGTAAAAATGACATTTGGAAAATCATCTGATCTCTAGATGTGGCTCATCGTCTGTCTGAGGGATTTTTTCACCTGTTTTACGCACACACTCGACTTCAATAGTGCTGGAGGTTTCATCACATGACTATCAGCAGTTCTAGTGAGGACTGATTTGGTAAACAAGTCTAATAATTGGATCTCAAGGGGGTTTGCACACTAAAAACTGACATTTTAACTAGTCAAGTCAACATTGATTTGTTCCCACAGCTGCTGAATCAATTGTCTTCAGTCACAGGACGAATCAAAGAAAGTCCAAAACATCTTGTTTACAGGAAACAGCTGCTAATTTACTGTTATTACTATAGTAACTACATGTATAGTAACGTAACTATGTCACCTCAAAATAACGTGTTACCAAAAACTCTACTTGCAGTTTCATTAATACCACCAATAATGAAATAAAAGTGTACTTAAAGAGAGTTCACTTTCATAACTGTTCACTTTTAAAAGTTTTACTTTAATGTACATTTAAAATCATTGTTTTGTCATGCTTTAAAGAAGTACGCTTATTTTGATGTGCTAACTTTAATACTAAAGCACACGTAGTGTTTTTCAAAATTACATTTAAAGGTTTTTAATTGCGACTTCATTACAAGCATGTAATTGTAACTATATTTAAATACATGACATACAAGTTTTAATAGAAATTACGTAAAAGTATATATTAGTTTACCATAAACGCTTGAAGGAGTAAACTTTAAGACAATGTTAGTAATTCTGAAATTGCATATAAAGATGTACTTAAGTATGTCAAAAAGCACTTTTCAAGTTCAAATAATTGCATTTAATATAAATTTAAACTATAATACATTTTCATTTAATTGCAAATAACATGCAATTAAGTGTCCGAAAACATTACATTCAGTTCGCACTTAAGCATATATTATTCCTGTAATATGATTTCTAAAAGTGATGCTTTTCCTCAAGGGAACTGCTGTAAACACACTCCTAGCAGCCGCAGAGCAACATCTTACTGTGGTGCTTATAGTTTTCTCATTTGTGCAGGTGTTTTTCCAGAAGATGCGCATGTATTAATGTGGTTTGGTGTTCCAGTTGCACAGATATTTTCCAGCATGTGCTGTAACAGGTCATGGAGCCGCCGCTGAAAATAGAGCAGGATTGTGTAATCCCTGCTTTTGACTCCAGAACTGTAAGACAATCGATAAGCCTTGACAGTAGAGAGAGGAAGAAGCTCTACTAAACATGCATAGATCAATGGATGAGACTCTGAACAAGCACAAGTGTTAGAGACCGATGATAAACAGACGGATGGGACTTTGTGTGTGGGTCACTACGAGGCCAGAAGACACTAGAGCGTGTTGCTTTTGACCTGAATACAACCAGTAAATTCTCTATTATGAATATGAATCATGCATACACACTAGTCCTGGCCTAATCTGCTCAAAGTTCAACAAAACACATTGATTTTAATATCTGATTACAGGTTAATCCAGGATTAAACAGTGTGCTCATTTGATTATGAGTGTTATAATCTTGTGAAAATGATTGATGTGCTGCCCAGGTTTGCCCAACAGAAGTGCACGTGAACCCCTCATCCAATCTATAACGAAGGAAATGAGTGTTTGTACTTTTACAAGGGAGTTTATTTACCATTATGGTGATGTATTCTACACCTATGGTATACATTATTTGCTGTAAAAATGATCGAGTGATGCGAAATGTTTCCAGAGCATGTTATGTACATTTCTAAACAGTACATTTACATGGATATTATTTGCACATACCTGAGCATCGACACAGGTTCCTCTAAACATACGAATCCTTATTAATTGGTTAAAAGGTAATTCATGCAAGCTTTTAGTGTTGTTATTTTAAAAGCTTGAACCCTTCCCGACCCCATAAACATGGCTGTTCAAATCAAGGCATTGCGCGCGATGGACAGTCTCCGGCTCGGATGAATGATTCCTACACAGCTGAATGACAGGCCAGCCGGTGATTGTTGGACTATACGCTCCGAGGATATAAAGTTAAAGCCCATTACACTGCAAACGTCCACCAAGGAGATGCCGAGTATTAAGGCGAAACGAAAAGGACAGATTATATTTTGATCGTAGTTAGCCTCTGCTATAAGCGTGTGTGTCCGACAGTCAGTCCGCGCTCCAGCGTCCTCCTGTCCAACATCTCAAGTCCCAAGGCTTCTCTTAGTTCTTTTTGTGCTTGTTATCCGTATCAGACACTAACTGAGTTTGTGTTCGCCCTCCAAGCCCGTCCTCGTCCCTGCGCGCGTCCGGGTGCGCGTCTCCGCCGGCGTGGGTCTGGAGGTGATCTCTCCGGGAAGACTGTGTTCCTGCAGCTTCTGAGCTCTCTGTGGGCATGGTGTATCTGTAGAAATCCCCGGACTGGGACTGCGCACTTTTGGAAAGCGACCTTGCTGTCCGGTTGGAGCCGGTGGTGTTTAAATGGATCGGATCCACGATCGCGCTGCTGTTGCTCTGCGTCCCGCTGATGATCGCGGAGTTGTTGCTGTTACTGGCTGTAGAGTTGGGTTTTGCATTGTTCGCGCTTCCGGCGGGTTTCCATATGAGACTGTAGTAAATGGCCAGGATGATCGCAGCCAGAGACACGGATAACACATAAGCGAACACGGTGGCCAGTCTTACCCACTTCTTATTGGTTTTTGCAGCCATCTTTGCCTTCTTGTCGCCCGTGTAAGTGGCAGGTTTGCCCCTCTCCATGTTGGGCATGTAGTCTCTGTCCCGATTGACCCGGTTTTTTCCTCGATGCTCCACGATCCCGTCCGTCTTGAAGGCTCTTGAGGATCAGACCCTTTAAAACCCGTCAGTTGCTGTTAAATCGATTGAGTTTCGTCCATGGCGCTTGAAATGTCTCAGAAATCCATCAGGATCATGTTGCACCTCGATGTGGATGTTGATGCTGCTGCTGCTGATGATGATGATGATGATGCTTCTGGTGTTTTCCAGCATCCACTGCAGCTTTCCCCCCAAAGACAGAGATGTTTCTGATCAAAATATCATGGGATGGATTAGAGAGGCTTGGAAATTATGAGACGGATCATACTGTATGAGTGTGTTATTCAACTGAAGAAGAAGAGGCTTCATCAGCTAAAAATACAGGAGAGGAGGATGAGGAGGAGGAGGAGGAGGAGGAGACTCTTAAAGGACCAGCGGAGACTGAAGAGAGAAAACACATGAACATGATGATCATCACTTCAAGATCTGGTAACACTTTATAATAACTTTCATCATAATGCACTAAAAATATATTATATAATGCTTAACAGGTCTGTCTAATTTACATTATATAATGTAATTAATAATACTGATGTTACTAATTATACATTATATATATATATATGTGTGTGTGTGTGTGTGTGTGTGTGTGTGCGCGCGCGCGCGCTTGAATGTAACATTTTCAGGTAACTGGTTTTAGACAATATTAGCCTGTATTATACAAATATTATATCAAAAATATAATTTAATATTTTAACTGTATCAACCTAAATGCATTAATGTAAAATTACAATAAGAAATACAGTCATAATTAAATTACATAAAGATGCAATATTTTTCATATAAATTAGAACATATATTGAAATTTCTATATTAAATGTAGTGTTCTATTAGTGCTGTCAGATCGATTAATCGCATCTAACATAAAAGTTTGTATATAATATGTGTGTGTGTGATGTGTAATATGTGTGTGTGAAAAAAATTCTGAACACAACTGTATGCATACATATACATATATATGTGTATATATATATATATATATATATATATGCATACAGTTGTGTTCAGAATTTTTTGCAACCTTGGTAAATATGATCAAAGATGGCTGTAAAAATAAG